>NC_053167.1:136859524-137159524 GCF_016835505.1 Polypterus senegalus | reverse complement strand
ATAAACATTAAAAAATAGCAAAAAAATAAAAAATAAAAATGTATAACACATTTAATTATTTGGCATTTCATAATGCTATTATTTATGCATTGTCACATTTCATAGCAATTATCTATCTATCTATCTATCTATCTATCTATCTATCTATCTATCTATCTATCTATCTATCTATCTATCTGTCTTTCTCATATAGTGCCTTTCCTGCAAGTCTAGTTTCTTTCTTTCTTTCTTTTCTACATTTTATTGTGTCATCACAAAATGAGTTACAAAATTGGCCAATTTTGCCTATTTTAATTAGGTATCTGCTGAAAAAGCCTTTTGATTATTTAATTTGATTTTTGTATATTTCTGGGCATTGAAATCAAACATGAAAATCATTTTTCTGCATCATATGACATTTTTTCACGTAACACATTAATTACACAGACTTTTTTTTGCAGTATAATTAATTAAATATCCATGAAAATTTTCTTTAAATTATATTTCGTTTGCGTTTCATATTTTCTAATATGAAGATCTAACAGGTTTAATCCAGAAGAGGATACAGGGGCGGGGAGTAAACGTCTAAATGGACGGGAGTGCCACAATCAGCAAAGCGGTGTCGCCTTGTTGTGAGAATATCGTAATAAATGCTTCTTCTTTGTCAAAGGCGCACCTATACACGCCATAAAGAGACACACAACACTCGCCATGTTTAAGACCGGCACTTGTTTTGCATTCTACTTGTTCTTCTCGTCAGCGTGTCCTTGAGCAGAAGGTGAATGCTAAAACAGACGTCTAGAATTGTACTCGTTATATTTCTTTACACAATGTCAGCGTGGATGAACTCGGAGCTGTTTTTGTATGCATTGCCGCTTCAGTTCAAATCTGTGCGTTGGTTAAAGAGCGCATTTGGGAGACAGCGAGAGAAGCGGTGTGTCGTATTCTACTCGTTTTAAATAAAAGTGAGCGGATGGACGGGTGGAGGTCACAGGATTGTGTCACCAAAGATCGTCGTGTGTTTATTTCCATAAAAGCTTCGTCCAGAACCGAGAAGGACACCTTAGCACGATTTGTTTTTCCTGTCATTTCCATCGCAGGCATGTCGGGTCGCACGATCGCACTTTAGTTTGGGGGTTTTGAACTTGCAGTTTTCTCCTTTTCGTTGTAGTTTGCCTCAGCGAGCATGTAAAATCAAAGAAGTAAAGGAGGGATAAACAACTTGAACTGGCTTCAGAGGGAGAAGCCGGTTTTTATATATATATATATATATATATATATATATATATATATATATATATATATATATATATATATATATATATATATATATATATATATACCCGTGAGCTGAGGAATATCATCTTTAAAACCATTAAATACCACAACTCCACAGTTTTCATCAACTCCCATCAGTCCACTGAGCGCGTTTGTTCTCTATAAAGGATCTGCGGACTTGTATAAATACGACACCCTCGGCATTTCAGAAGCCTCAATTCAGCAACTCCGTGTTTTCCACCTAGAAGAGCCCCTCTGTCTGTCATTCCAGCCCGATGAGCACAATGAAGGAAAACGAAAGCTTAATAGAGGCGTCCGTAACCATAACAGTGCGTGCGGCCAAGGGAAACATTTATCCAGATTTGAGGGAAGTTTTTAACTTTTTGCTTGGACGGGAACTACATCAATAAACAAGGCTGGGGGATTTGGAGAATAAGCAAAATATTTGACTTTTTCTTCTTTTTCGATTATTATTATTATTTTTAATTAGGGCCCTTAAATCCAGAAGAGCCTTGACTGACGTCAGTGACGTCATACCCAAGGGACGCCTCAGTTCTTTTAATCTCCTTTGAACGAAATCAGTTTTATAAATTCATGAAGCTGTTGGGTCTGTGTCAGTGCAAACTTAAAAATGTTCTGCAATGTAAAAGGATTTCATTGGTGTTCCCTTTAAACTTTCATTTTAACATATAGGTAATTTTAATCCATATGGTAATTGCCTAAAATGTTAACAGTGTATGCATATAGCACCTGCCAAATAATACAAAGAGTACACAACACATGTTTCGGCCTACTTGGGGCTGATCTGCTTGTCGCAACTGAGAGGAGGTGGTGGATGTTTGCCGACTGGTCGACCAATCACAAGCGTTAACTAAGCATCCAAATAATCAGATTGTGATTCAGACCTATGAATTAGGGGTGCGCGATCTGACGATTTTAGATTGTGATCGATCTTAAAGTCGTCCACAATCTAATTTTCAATCGTGAAATTCAGATCGTGATATTTTATATTCTTATAATCTGTTTCTCTATATAAAATCCAATGTCTGTTCACTTTTAAAGAGAGAACTGCTTAACGGATTTTTCTATAATTTGCTTGAACATTCTGTTTGATTTTGCGCTATATAAGTTCGCTTGCGAACGAGAGAACAATTTAATTCAACTTTGTTTGATATTTAAAATGAATTGTAATTTAGGTCTTAATGAGTTTGAATCCTGATATTCTCTTAAGTTTATGCCACATTGAAAAGATAGATCACAATTCAGGTCGTGGATCGTGATTTTGTGTTAAAAGGATCGTGGTGTGATTTTTTGGAAACATCGCCCACCCCTACTATATATATGTGTGTTTTTGAAATTTTCAAGATTCTTTATTTGTCAGATGCATAGTTATATATGACAACCCGCAGTGAAATGCATCCTGATCCGCTTATCAAAAACGGTGCAAAGTTAGAAGAATATCAGTTAGATTAACACAAAGTCATAGACTGAAAGATAGCAGTATAGAAGAGCATAATAAATAAGTTAAATTATGTGAATAAAGTAGAATTAACTGTTAAGGTGCAATAGTGTAGTGATTATTGTGCAAAACCAAAGTTAGACAGGTACATAGTTAAATGAGGCATTTTGTTTGTTTGCGCTCCTGTGATCTTTACTTTCTTTTTTTTATACTTTCTAATTTTCCTACTTTCATATTCTTTAATTTTCTCCACATGTGTATTGCACCATTTTTCTTTTTTTGAGAATTTCGAATTCCACTGCTTTCATAATCTCTAACCTGCTCTGCAAGTGCTTAGCACCAACGTTTGTGAACATTTTTATGAAGTTCTACTTTGTCTTTTACTTTGTCTTTTAATTCCAAGCCCGATTGGATGTGCTTTTCTTTCAATTCCACTTGTTCTGGGCTGCTAATTACTTTCCTTATTTTCTGAATTTCCATCTACATTTTTCTTTTTTTTTTTTTCTCTCTCCAACGCTTTTAAGTCTCTTTTCTCCACACTGCTTTCTTCGTCGTTTAGTCATCGACGTTTCATTTATAACGTATTGTCCTTATACGCTTTATATGCACTGAGAGCCCTGAATCTGTGTGTGCACAAAGCCTTTAGACGACTGAATGTTTTGCTGCCTCTTGGCTTATGTGATATTGGTTCTAAGTAGGGAGTGTCTTGCAAGAATCTCATGTTCTACATCATTGCGAGACGGTCCGTGGTCAATCTCTTTCATGTCGCGGCTTCTTTTAAATGTCTTCTATGATCTTAACATGGAGATGAAATCTCGACACCTTTTATTTCTCTCCAGGATTTTTTGTTGAAATATATATACAGTGTGTGTGTATGTGTGTGTATATATATATATACATATAAATATATACATATACACTTTTTAATCAGAGTATAGCATAAAGTCAATGAAACTTCTGGGATATTAATCTGGTCAGTTAAGTAGCAGAGGGGTTGTTAATCAGTTTCAGCTGCTGTGGTGTTAATGAAATTAACAACAGAAGCACTAGAGGGGCAACAATGAGATGACCCTCAAAACAGGAATGGTTTAACAGGTGGAGGCCACTGACATTTTTCCCTCCTCATCTTTTCTGACTGTTTCTTCACTAGTTTTGCATTTGGCTACAGTCAGTGTCACTACTGGTAGCATGAGGCGATACCTGGACCCTACAGAGGTTGCACAGGTAGTCCAACTTCTCCAGAATGGCACATCAATACGTGTCATTATCAGAAGGTTTGCTGTGTCTCCCTGCACAGTCTCAAGGGCATGGAGGAGATTCTAGGAGACAAGCAGTTACTCTAGGAGAGCTGGAGAGGGCCATAGAAGGTCCATAACCCATCAGCAGGACCAGTATCTGCTCCTTTGGGCAAGGAGGAACAGGATGAGCACTGCCAGAGCCCTACAAAATGACCTCCAGCAGGCCACTGGTGTGAATGTCTCTGACCAAACAACCAGAAAGACTTCATGAGGGTGACCCAAGGGCCCCATGTCCTCTAATGGGCCCTGAGCTCACTGCCCAGCAGCATGCAGCTCGATTGGCATTCACCATAGAATACCAGAATTGGCAGATGCACCACTGGTGCCCTGTGCTTTTTACAGATGAGAGCAGGTTCACCCTGAGCACGTGACAGAAGTGAAAGGGTCTGGAGAAGCCATGGAGAACATTATGCTGCCTGTAACATCATTCAGCATGAGCAGTTTGGTGGTGGGTTAATGATTGTCTGGGGAGGCATATCCATGGAGGGTCACACAGACCGCTACAGGCTTGACAAAGGCACCTTGGCTGCCATTAGGTATCAGGATGAAATCCTTGGACCCATTGTCAGACCCTATGCTGGTACAGTGGCTTCTGGTGCACGACAATTCCTGGCCTCATGTGGTGAGAGTATGCAGGCAGTTCCTGGAGGATAAAGGAATTGATACCATTGACTGGCCACCACACTTTCCTGACCTAAATCCAATAGAACACCTCTGGGACATTATGTTTTGGTCCATCCAATGCCACCAGGTTGCACCTCAGACTGTCCAGGAGCTCAGTAATGCCCTGGTCCAGATCTGGGAGGAGATCCCCCACAACACCATCTGTCATCTCATTAGAAGCATGCACCGATGTTGTCAGGCATGTATACAAGAACACAGGGGCCATACAAAGTGCTGCGTACAATTTGGAGTTGCTGCAATTCAATTTTGGCAAAATGGACTAGCCTGCCACATCATTTTTTCACTCTGATTTTTGGGGCGTCTTTGAATTCAGGGCTCTGTAGGTTGATCATTTTCATTTCCATCAAACGATGTGGCATCCTTTCGTTCCTCACACATTACCCAGTCTATATCAGTATAGATATCCAGGAGGATTTCTTTTTCCCATTGAGATCTGATGTGTTTTCAAAGTGTTCCTTTAATTTTTTTTAGAAGTTTATATATACTAATAAAAGGCAAAGCCCTCACTGACTGACTGACTCACTCACTCACGTAAGTGGAAGGCTGAAATTTGGCAGTCTCTTTCCTTACAGCTTACAAAGGTTGGGCAGGTTTCATTTCGAAATTCTACGCGTAACGGTCACAACTGGAACTTATTTTCGTCCATATACTGTAATAGACTGGAGCTCGATGGCCGTGGGAGGCGGAGTTGCGTCTCACATGATCACGCCTCCCACGTAATTGAGTGCCTGCCCATATAAGGTAAATATTCGCAGGTGCAGGTCTGTGCTTAGTATATTCATAAGTAAAAATATCTGAATCACAAACTAATGTTAATTATATTTTGTCCATGAATACTTATTAAATAATTCCAAATAGTCTATCCGCTTCCTTTCATAGCTTTTCCGATGGTTGTGCTGCTTCCAGGCATGTATTTTCATATTAAAGCATTTAACCAATCACATTTCAGCCATCATTTGTTGCCAGGCAGAGAGGCTTTCACAATCTGTTGTGGAGACACTCTAACACAGAATAAATGTCGGTGAAACTGTTGCTTCAACCAATCAGATTTTGAGTTGGTGTCAGTAGGGTTCTCTAGCAGGCGTACGGCAACGTCACCGTATTCAGACCCATTGATTGGACAGAAGCCGATATGAGGAACTCTACGAGGCCACCGAATGCACCGCAGGCGCTCCGAGCGTAAGATCCTCATGCGCACTACGGCCCACTCCATGGCAGGATTCTAGACAATATTATTTGCCAGACACAGACCAGATTTCAAGTCTATATAAATGAAGGGTTAAGGAATGGTCAAGTAAAAGACCATGTCTGATTCCCTTTATGAAGCTGTTGGGGAACACAAATACTATAACACATTGTGCTTGAGAGACAACCTCAGGACTCATTTAATGGTAATAACACTCTGAGCCAGAGGTTGGCGCTGTCGCTTAATGTTTTTTCTCTTTGATTGATGAACGGACCACGTATCATGTCACTTCCAGTCTCTGCCCCACTTTGTCATCCTGGAAAACTGGCTCCACTACCATGATGGTGTGGGCCGGTCACCTGAGAAGACTGACTCACAATTCTTTTTTTGTTTATGACATACAGTGACCACAAGGTGGTGCCACACAGCCCTAAACACCAGACACAGCTCCACCAAACACAGTATAAAGAAAATGTTTTTTCCTATATTTTTTTATTACCCAGAGACACATTCACAAGGCTTTCTTTAAAATCCAACACAGTATTTGTTGTTAATGAAGCTCCCTTCTCCTTCTCCATCTCCTTTCACTTCTCCTCATGAGCTTTCACCCACTGCCCCCCGACTCTCACTCTTTTATGTCGGACCTGTTAGCACTTCCAGTGTCACTGCATTGCATGCCGGAAGCAGTTCTGAGTTAAGCCTTCCGAAATAGTGACGTTCATTCTTCATAGCATCCCACTGTCGCACCCAAGGACCCCAACGGGATCACCATTCTGGACTAGAATACCCAGGAAACCTTGCTATGTCCAGCCATGTGGGAGCACTGTCACCTATCATGCTGGGGGACAAAAGGTCCACTCATCCATTGTCTATGCATTATTTCAGCGTTTCTCAACCTTTAAGTATTTGCGACCCGAGTTTTCATAACAGTTTTAATTGCGCCCCCCCCTAACATTTTTTTGAAATGTAGATGCATATTTTATTATACCTACTTAACTTTTATCGACATTTATCTAACTCTATATTTATTGTTCTAGTTTCAGAATGTAGTTTAAGTTCATTTGTTTTGGTTTCAACAGATGTTTTCATATTTTTGATTCTTCTTTTCTTTTTTTCACATCTTCGTGCCACCCTTTTTGTTACTTCGCGCCCCCCAGGGGGGCCCACATTATTTCATTATTCCGAGTGGGACAGAAATTAAGGACCATCCCGGCTGGTTTGTGTCTCCAATTTAGGGCTCCACCCATTACGGCCTCCAGACCCACTTGGGATGTCAGTCCATCCAACCCGGCACTTGCAATATTTATTTTATACATTAGCATGGCAAAATGTCCTTTTGTTAAAACAAGCTTCATGGTACAATGGTAAATATGTTTGTTTCAATCCCGTTGTGCGTTTACGAACCTTTGTTCCCCAGATATGCCTTACATCCCTCTTTCTTTATACGTCTCGTTGCCTTTCTTCTTCGGATATCCCAGTCCTGTTGTAGATATCAGATGATGTACAGTAATGCCTGGGCACAGATGCTGGACAGATGTTTTGTCACTTTACATATAGAGAGACGGGTGCCCTTTCCAGGGGGTGCTCCAGCCTTGTGCTTGATACTTGCTGGCATAGGCGCCAACCTCCTCACATATCCCTACACAGTTTGGTAAATGGATTGATGAATGGACACACACATATATATATATAGTGGGGTACAGCCCGGACACAGACAGACAGACATGATGTTTTATCACCACACACGTTTATTTCCACTTTATGTACAAGTATAAGTGCACAAAACCCAGTGCCACAGCACCAATCACCCCTTTAGTCCAGGCCTCACAGTCCAATGCCTTTCTCTCTGGTCCGCCTCCACTCCTCTCCTCCAAGACTTCGTCCTTCTTCCACCCGACTCCAGCCATCGAATGGAGGGAGGTGGCCCCTTTTATGCAAGCCCGGATGGGCTCCAGGTGCTTCCCGACAGTCCTCCACAGACAATCCCCTGTGTGGCGGAAGTGCTGGCTGTGCAGCTGGCAGCACTCCGAGTGTCCCCAGTCTTCTTCCTCCCAGCACTTCCGGGTCTGGTGGAAGTGTTGAGGTCCAGGGCTCCGAAGACAGCAGGGCACCCACTGCTGGCGACCACAGGCCCCTACAGGGTTGAGCTTCCAAGCTCCCTACCCGTGGTCCCCAAAGCAACCAGTGCAGTTGCCCCCACATGGTCTGGGGAAGGCGCAAGCCCTCCTCCGGTCCTCCTGGGCGTCCTGGCCTGGTTGCCTCCCCAGCCATCTCTGACAATATATATATATATATATATATATATATATATATATATATATATATATATATATATATATATATATATATATATATACATTGTGGAAATCCCAAATACCTGACACAACAACACAAGTTCAGCACCACCCACATTTATTCAGCTGTGGGAAACGCTTTTGTCTCGTTTCCCACCTATGCAGCATAGTATAATAAGCACAGTGACTACAAAGATTTTCTGCTTTTCTCTCTCTTCTGTCTCTTGTCTGCCTCCACTCCTCCTCCCGCAAGGCTTTGTCCTCCACTTCCCTTGTCATAGATTACCCAGAAGTGCTTCAGGTGTTCCACAATCTCCTTCTGGCCTTGTTTCCAACTGTGGTGGCAGCTGTGCAGAGGAGGGCTCAGCCGTTCTCCATGCAGACCCTAGAGTTGGCCAATGGGCCCCAGCAGGGTTGAGTTTCCAAACCTGTGGCCCAGTAGTAAGCCAGGGGGGCTTCCCTCTATCGTCCCAGGGGAGGTACTGCCTAGTGTAAGCACCTTCCCCCAAATCCTTCACTTAAGAAAGCATCCCGGTCAGATTAGAGTCCCAGCTACCTGTTATAACATATATAACTATATACACAAGTCCTCCAAACATTAATACGACCTGACTAATACGGTGAGGGTCCCCCTTGATCCACCAAAACCGCTCTGACCCACAAAGGCATGGACTCCACAAGACTGAAGCTGTCCTGTAGTATGTGGTCCAAGATGTTAGTAGCAGATCCTTTAACTCTTGTAAGATGCGAGGATCAGATTTGTTTTTCCAGCACATTCTACAGATGCTCGATTGGATTGAGATCCTGGTATTATAGGCCAAGTCAACACCTTGAACTCTTTGTCATCTTCCTCAAACCATTTCTGAATGATTTTTGTAGTGTGGCAGAGTACATTACCCTACTGAAAGAAGACACCGCCATCAGGGAATACTGTCACCACGAAGGGGTGCATGAGGTCTGCAGCAATCATTAGGTATGTGGTACATGTCAAAGTAACAGCCACGTGAACGTCAGGACCCAAAGTTTTCCAGAAGAACGTTGCTCAGTGCATCACACTGCCGCCGGCGCCACCAGCTTGCCTTCTTCCCATAGTACATCCCATTGCCACCTCTTCCTCAGGCCAACAACACACAAGCACCCCAGCCATCCATGTGATCTAAAAGAAAACATGATTCATCTGACCAGGCCACCTTCTTGGTCCAGTTCTGATGCTCAGATGCCCATCATAGGGGCTTTCAGCGGTGGACAGCGGTCAGCATGAACATGAAGTCCAAATGGAAGTTTAATAAATTCAAACAAGCCATCCAGTGTGGTGAACACAGGATTTTCACAAGTAGTTTCCTTGAGAGACATCTGGACTCATCCAGACCTCTGTGGTATGTGGCACAACAACAATTGCAGAAGATCTACTGATCAGACTTGTTTCTCCAGCACATCCCATAGATGTTAACATCTGGTGAATTTCAAGATACTGTCAATACCTTGAACTCTTTGTTGTGTTCCTCAAACCATTCCTGAACATTTTTTGCAGTGTGGCAAGGCTCATCATCCTAAAGAAATAGGCCACAGCCATGAGGGAATACCGTTGCCATGATGGGCTGTACATGGTCTGCAGCAAACTTTAGGTAGGTGGTAGGAATCAAAGTGACATCCACATGAATTCCAGGGTTGAAGATTTTCCAGTAGATTATTCCACACAGCATCACACTGCCTCCTCCGGCTTGCCTTATTGTGCATCCTGCTGCTATCTTTTCCCCCTGTAAATGACACACACGCACTCGATTGTCCCCATAATCTTAAAGGAAAACGTGATTCCTCAGGCCAGGCCACCTTCTTCCATTGTTCCATGGTTCAGTTCTAATGCTCACATACCCATTGTTAGTGCTTCAGGTGGTGGACAGGAGTCAGCATGGACACTCTGATCGGTCTGTGGCCACACAAGCTGTGATGCACTGTGTGTTGTGACACTTTCCCCTCATGGTCAGCATTAAATTTCTCAGCTGCAGTAGCTCTTCTGTTGGATTGGACCAGACGGAGAACTTAGACTCCACATGAGCACCAATGAACCTTGGGCACCCATCACCCTGTCGTCGGTTCCTCCAACATCCTTCCTTGGACCACTTTTGGAAGGTTTGAACCACTGCATACTGAGACCACCCTGAAAGACCTGCTGACCCAGTCATGTAGCCATCACAGTTCGGCCCTTATCAAAGTCACTCACATCCTTACGCTTGCCCGGTTTTCCTTTTTTTGAACACATCACCTTCAAGAACCGACTGTGTGTTTGCTGCCTATATCTGTGGATGGCAGCCTTTGACAGGTGTCATTGGAACGAGATAATCCATGTCATTCATGTCACGTGGCCCGCCGTGCTTTTAATGTTGAGGCTGATTGTGTATATGAATATACTGCAGACACACACACACACACACATACCTGTATATATATATATATATATATATATATATATATATATATATATATATATATATATATATATATATATATATATATATATATATATTTATACCTACTTAACTTTTATCGACATTTATATCTAACTCTATATTTATTGTTCTAGTTTCAGAATGTAGTTTAAGTTAATTTGTTTTGGTTTCAACAGATGTTTTCATATTTTTGATTCTTCTTTTCTTTTTTTCACATCTTCGTGCCCCCCTTTTTGTTACTTCGCGCCCCCCAGGGGGGCCCGCCCCACATTATTTCATTATTCCGACTGGGACAGAAATTAAGGACCATCCCGGCTGGTTTGTGTCTCCAATTTAGGGCTCCACACATTACGGCCTGCAGACCCACTTGGGATGTCAGTCCATCCAACCCGGCACTTGCAATATATATTTTATACATTAGCATGGCAAAATGACCTTTTGTTAAAACAAGCTTCATGGTACAATGGTAAATCTGTTTGTTTCAATCCCGTTGTGCGTTTGTATGTATATATATATTGTGACAGATTAGGGCTGTCTCGCTCCCTTGAACCCTTAGACCACTCGTCAGACACCAGGTAAAAGTCCAATAATAATATTTATTATTATAAATAAGTGCACAAAGCACCCTCCTCTCCACAATACTCCAATAACAATAATCAAATAAACAATAACCAATCTTCCACTCTCCCAGACGCTTAGCCACCCTGCCTCCCAACTCAGCTTATCTGTCTGGGATCTCCCACAGTCCTTTATAGTCCTCGACCCGGAAGTGTTTGTCCCTCAGTTCATGTGATTTTCTATCACTTGTGGGTCAGGTTAAAAACCTCTTTTTCTTCAGCCCAGAAGTATATCATTTCTTCCATTTCCGCGACAGTATAAGTCCCTGGGCCTCCCTGCAGCGTCCTCCAGTGGCCCCCATGGTATCCAGCAAGGCTGTGATGAAAAACTCCAAGTTCCATGATGCCTGCTGGAATTCGGGGCCCTTCCATGATGCAGGGATGGCTCCATCTGACGGTTTGGGGGTGTAGGCAATCCCTCACAATATATATATATATATATATATTAAGCCCATTGCAACACTTCTTGTGTGATTTTGGGATATACAAAAATAAATTATATATATATATGTGTGTGTAAATATATATGTATGTATATATATTTTTTCTTTTTTTTTATTTGTTATCTATTTATAAACAATTTACAAACTTGCATAACTACAATGTTATTTCGGAAATCAGTGCTTTATTCTTCAACCTGCTGTTGTGCTCATTTCAGTCTGATATGATACCTTTGATGGATTAAATAATTTAGTGCAAGATATTTACATAATTTCAACATGTAAATCCTGTACCCACCCACCCATTTTATGAACCTTTTTCATTGATGGTGGGAGCCAAAGCCTCTACCACTTTAAAGCATCGAGGTAGGTTTCAATTCTAGGTGGGACACCAGTCCAAAGTGGGGGTGGGCCGGTGGGCTAGAGGATTAGTATGAAATTGGGAGATTTTTAGCGCACGCATGCGCACACTCTCTGACTCGCGCTCAACTTTAAATTGACAAAATGGTCTTTACATGTTGTGGGGTACAGCCCGGACACAGACAGGTAGACATCATGTTTTGCACAAACACACATTTATTTACACTATTTATGTACAATAAAGTGAGCACAACCCAGTGGCGCAGCACCAATCACCCTTTTAAGTCCAGGCCTCCCAGTCCAATGCCTTTCTCTCAGGTCCACCTCCACTCCTCTCCTCCAAGACTTCGTCCTTCTTCCAACCGACTCCAGCTATTGTATGGAGGGAGGCGGCCCCTTTTATATCCACCCGGATGTGCTCCAGGTGTCTTCCAGTGACCTTCCGCTGACACGCCCTTGTGTGGCAGAAGCACCAGCTGTGTACCCGGAAGCACTCTGGGTGTCCCCGATCCTCTTCCCCAACAGCATTTCTGGGTGCGGCGGAAGTGCTGAGGTCCAGGGCTCTCTAGATATTGGGGTGCCCCCTGGCGGCTACCACGGGCCCCTACAGGGTTGAGTTTCCAAGTTCTGTACCCGTGGTCCCCAAAGCAACCAGGACGGTCGGCCCCACATGGTCTGGGGATGGCGCAAGCCCTCCTCTGGTGCCCCTGGGCGTCCCGGCTGGGTCACCACCCCAGCCATCTCCGACACTGTGAAAAGAAACAGTTTTCGTAAAATAGTATAAATCATTTGACTCTTGAACTGGGACTGAACAATGATTAACGGCCATCAACATCAACTCTTCTATTATTATTATTATTATTATTATTATTATTATTATTATTATTATTATTATTATCCATCCATTCATCCATTATCCAATCCACTATATCCTAACTACAGGGTCACGGGGGTCTGCTGGAGCCAATCCCAGCCAAAACAGGGCGCAAGGCAGAAAACAAACCCCAAGCAGGGCACCAGCCCACCGCATGGCACACACACACACACACTAGGGACAATTTAGGATCGCCAATGCACCTAACCTGCATGTCCTTGGACTGTGGGAAGAAACCCACACAGACACGAGGAGAACATGCAAACTCCATGCAGGGAGGACCCAGGAAGCGAACCCCAGTCTCCTTACTGCACCACCATGCTGCCCATTATTATTATTATTATTATTATTATTATTATTATTATTATTATTATTATTATTATTATTATTATTATTATTAAGGGTCTTCCGCACGTCCACAGCTCATTCCTACTTTGCTCCCAGAACTTTTGTGATTGGTTCCTGGTCCACGGGTCGCTGAATTGGATCACTCGCGTTATTATAATAATATGGAAGATAATAGCTGCGGTGATTTAAAACAGCTTCTAATCGACAGCTAAAATCAATATTTGAAATAACAGCTAATATTTAATTGGATAGGTTTTATATGCAAAAAATAAATTATTCTTTCCCTTCTTAATAATAATAATAATAATAATAATAATAATAATAATAATAATAATAATAATAAATAAACCACTGGAATGGAAAACCGTTTGGAAGACGCCCTTTTTGGTGAACTTCTCTGTAACATATGATGGCTTTGTTACTTTTTTGTAACCGAGGACGTGTCGCTCGCTTTTATTCTGTTCTGAGATTTTCCACGATGATCAGTTTGTCGCTTGGTGAAGTCACTCTTGTTCCCAAACAGTCTGCCAGACTGATGTCATTCGGTTGTGTTGACTCCCTTTGTAAGTCGCTTTGGACAAAAGTCTCTCCTAAGCAAATAAAGATAAATGTAAGCCCCCCCGTCAAATAGTTACATGTACTCTAAGTAAATGCGAGACTTCTCTCTTATTTCCCATTTCTAAACCTGAAATTTAGAAGACAGAACTTTAGTCCAAAAAATCCTTCAGTTAAGCACGAATGAGGACTTAAATCTTTGGCAATTCGACTGGGTCGATCAACACGACGGTGACGCTCCACTGGACAAAGGAGGCTACTGAATCAATCAGTTAATCAATCAATAAACCCTTTTATATTGGGCGCATCGTCTCTCACGCTGAATCCATTAATTTGCGGGGTAACACTCATATAATGTTGTTTGTAAATTAATATAGAAATATAACAATGAAAGTGTGACATTTCAAAAACTGCTGTTTTATTTTTTTAAATCAAATGTGCGTTTTGAGAAAAGTAGGCGCCGAGTATAAAATATTGAACATGTCAGCTATCAAAGAGATAAAAAGTCGGGAAACATTACCAGTACAGTTAATTTCTCCATTTGGCACGTGGTTTTTTTAGTTTGAGCGGTTCGGAGTGATTTACTCACTGCGTGCTCTAAACTGGACTTGCTGGCTAACGCTACAACGTGCCTAATTTTCACAAAGCTGTGAAAAGGGGTGGATGCAGACCTTGCTTTTGTAACCTTTCTCTATCCTCAGATTGTGTGAATTCGTGAGTCCTGAGTGTTCACGTCGCGCAAACTCTGGAATCCTCGAGGCTCACTCTTTATTTTCTGAAAACTATGAAGCACTGCCCCCTGTCTTCAGGCTCGGGAAGTGCAATGAGCAAACGTAACCGTACCAAGCAAAGTTTCTGAGTTCTATTGTTTAGTACTATATTTAATGTAGCCGATTTACGTGTTCATTATAGTGTTTAACCTGCCAGAAACAGAGTAGAAAAGAAAAGAAAAAATCTTACATTAAAATAATTTCAGCTCCAGTTTACAATTACAGACTTCTTCATGAATAGAATAAGTACTATACGTAATCCATCGTACTGTTTATTCAGTTCAGAACTGCGAGGGATGCTGGAAAAACCTGCAGCCTTGAGTGTCGGAAACAAAACCTTCGAATGATGAGCAGCTCAACGCAGGGCTGAATCACAATCACACCGGGGGAATTTTAGACCTTTGAAATGTGTAATGAAAACCAAATTCAGAAGAATTTGACGAGAACTTACACAGGCCACACGAACCGCCGCTTAACTGGTAATTAGTGTGAGAGCTGGAAAACCTGCATTTCTGTCTATCTATCTATCTATCTATCTATCTATCTATCTATCTATCTATCTATCTATCTATCTATCTATCTATCTATCTATCTATCTATCTGTTATATAATGCCTTTCAATTATCTATCTATCTATCTATCTATCTATCTATCTATCTATCTATCTATCTATCTATCTATCTATCTATCTATCTATTGCAATTTATCCGGGAAAGCGGACTACGGTATACAGCTAGTAAGGTTTGAAGCATCACCTTTTTAATCTAATAACAAGGATAAGAACGACAACCGTCCCAAAATCAAAGTAGCGTTCTCTCGATCGCAAGGCAACAAAGTGTAAGGAATTTCGACCTTCTAAACTGTCAGTTTCATTTTTAACACCACCTTCTGGTAGCGAGCTGGCTTTATAGGCCTGGCACCGGAACAGGCGAACCCTTCTCTGGACGACGAGGAGGCGTTAGGGATCCTTATTTGGTGTCATTTCCTGGCTACAAAGGAGGAAGTAGAAGATAATGTTAGTGTCAGCGCCCTCTCTCGTTCCAGAGTGGAAGTCCTATCTATCTATCTATCTATCTATCTATCTATCTATCTATCTATCTATCTATCATATAGTGCCTTTCATATCTATCTATCTATCTATCTATCTATCTATCTATCTATCTATCTATCTATCTATCATATAGTGCCTTTCATATCTATCTATCTATGTTTGTTTGTTTCACTGTTTTTATTTTGCTGTGAATTTAGCTGCTCTCCTTATTTTTGCATTTTTTTGTGTGTAATTTTGACTATTAGGGCAGAGGCATCTTAAGTGAAGGTACATGTGACAAACTATGGAAATAGCCTCCGATAAACTTAAGAAGGCACAAAAAGAGAAACAAAGTACAAAAATAGTTATGATTACTTCTAAAAGAGACGACACGTTAAAAAAATACATTAATAGAGCGGAATAATAATTAAAAAGTGTAATTTGCATCTCAATAGCTTCAGAAAGCCAAAGTGTCCTTTAAGTGGAAATCCTAATTTGCGTTTGATGTCTTCATAGACATTTGATATCAAGCGCATGTTTCTTCATTAGTATTAATGGACACAAAGTGAATGGCATTTCTGCAATTTGTTCTGACTCACAACAGGAGGGCACGAGTGTGTATGTGTGTGCGTGTCTGTGTCTCCGAGTGTGTTGTGTGTGTGTGTTTGGGTCATAAATTTGGAGATTTAATCACCAAAGGTCGATAACCATCCAACCCTGTTAATCCCCGACAAATTATCTAATCCAGATGTTGCACGTTTAGTGTAAACACGGAGCCCTATAGGATCTTAAAAAAAGAAAAGCCCAGGCATGAAAAGGTTTCGGGTTTCAAATAGTGCACAACACAGGCTGAGACCTCTCCAGACCCCCATCTTTAAAACAGGAAAATGTAAATATGGTAATATTTAGCACGTGTTTTAAAATAGATCAGTTTTCCAGTGGCCCACACACGTCTTTGCCTCCGGGGCATCAGAGAGCAAAGCTCGGCTTTCCGACTGTTTGTTTGAGCGCTCAGACCTGAGAGAGTATCGCACGTTTATCACATTAGGACCGGGAAAAGGCTCGAGCACACCGTCATAAAGGGGCGAGCGGCGAGGGGGTCTAATCAGCCGCTCTTCACGCGACATGTATGTTGAAATAAAACTGCGAAATTATATGCACTTGAAAAACAAGCAAATAAGAGGAACAACTCTAAAAACAAGAGACAAGCCGCATATGGAGGCGTTTAAGGACCACCAAGGTAGCGTGTTTACTGCAAACTACGGTGAATCTTTTAAAGCTGAAACAAATGTCATTATACACATCTTTTAACTAAAGACACAGAGGACGCAGCGAGACACGACGTTTAATAGAAACCAAACCCGCTGGTCGGAAACAGAATTCGGGAAAAGCCCACCGGAATGCCGTCTTCGATAAAACGATAGCGGGTCTCCGTGTCCGCTTGGGGAAAGAACCACATGGCCGCCGGTCTGCTCCAAACAGACACCGGACCTGTTTTTACCAGCCTACCAAATGCAAATGATTTCAGTTAAAAATGACTTCCAGATGACCAGCTGTGTTCATTTCATCTCAATACAGATAAAGACACGTCCGTCAACGTGGCGTATCGGGGTTTTCATGTAGCGCCTTTGACGGAAAGAACTAAGACCAATACATAAATCGATAACTTAATAGATGGAAGGGGGTTAAATAAATGAGTTGAACACATAGATGTGAAAGGACCCCCACCCCTTTCGCCAGGAAGGGCGAAAAATCAAATAAGATGATGCATAGATGTGAAAGGCACTATATAATGGATGAATAGATAGATTTAGACAACACTACATAATAGACAGGAAAGATCCTATACGATATGAAAGGCACTATATGAAAGACAGGAAAGGCACTATATATAACATAAGAGCACTATATGGTTCAAAGATAGATAGATAGATAGATAGATAGATAGATAGATAGATAGATAGATAGATAGATACAACAACATTTATTTATATAGCACATTTTCATACAAACAGTAGCTCAAAGTGCTTTACATAATAAAGAATAGAAAAATAAAAGACAAAATAAGAAAATAAAATAAGTCAACATTAATTAACATAGAATAAGAGTAAGGTCCAATGGCCAGGGTGGACAGAAAAAACAAAAAAACTCCAGACGGCTGGAGAAAAAAATAAAATCTGTAGGGATTCCAGACCACGAGACCACCCAGGCTATAGATAGATAGATAGATAGTTGAAAGACACTATATAACAGATAGATAGATAGATAGATAGATAGATAGATAATTGTAAGACACTATATAACAGATAGATAGATAGATAGATAGATAGATAGATAGATAGATAGATAATTGAAAGACACTATATAACAGATAGATAGATAGATAGATAGATAGATAGATAGATAGATAGATAGATAGATAGATAGATAGATAGATAATTGAAAGACACTATATAACAGATAGATAGATAGATAGATAGATAGATAGATATGAAGGTACTATATAATAGACAGATCAATTGCTAATGCCACAAAAAGAGATATAGGACTGCTTTCCTTGGAAGTGTTTTGTTTCTTACAAGTTATATATTATATTATATAGAAAGTTATATGCATGTGTGTGTATTCTTCGATCTACTGAAAAGCTGAGAGGTGTAATTTCAACTCTGAGTCTGCCTACATCCACTCAATCAAAGTTCGAGATGCTGCACATGCTATTTGTGAAGCATCCATATAGAAACGTTTCCACATTTGAATTGCAGAGCTGTTATTCAGTTAAGTAATAATATTGCTCAACTCTTTGAAATCTGCGCCTCTATCAGTAGCTGTGAGTTTGGACACATAACTAACTCTTCCACCTACAGTACACAGTTCATTTACCTGTATGAGATTAACAACAATGTCTAATAATAATAAAGTATAAAAAATGTAAACAAACAGCTTTTATCTTTATAATCGGATATGGTTCATTAGCTACAGAATTCAATTCTTTTTGTCCAGCGGAGAAGGACGTGTTCTTCTTCTGACGTCAGGTGTGCTACAGTTTTACCAGCCATGGCCGTCTTAACGTATGGGCACAATTGGCACCAGCTGGCAGCCCAGTAGCAGAGGGGCCCACAATGTTTCTGATGCCTATTTGTGTTTTTGTCTTGCTATCAGAACGGAAGCCCCAGTGACCCAACATTAAGTGGGTAGCTGATATCCTATACTATCTGAAAATAATAATAATAAAAAAAAAACATCTAATTGTTCGTTAAAGGATCTGTTCAAAACTTTTTGAAAATATGGCAGGATCTGATCAATAACATTTTAGAATTAGCGTCTGTATCAGGATTCTCTTCCTTCCTTGTTACTGAGTGACATGCCTTGGGCGGGCTCTCCTCTCTTTCTATTTTTTTGGGTCAGTGTTGAATTTTGAATTTGTTTAGTTTGATTTGATTTTATGGATTTTTATTTGCTTTTAATTAAAATTAATTTTTTAAAAAGTTTTAACAGTAATTCAATGCAATAATTACTTAAAAAATAATCATGCCCTTTGAGACAATCAATTGAAATGGAGAGCTAAACACTTCACGAATGTATATTGTACTTTATTTATCCATTTAATATTATTATTTTAGATGTGTTCGTTATTACTGTTTTTTACTGTGAAAATATAAAACATTGTATTTATATAGCGCCTATCTGATGCGCAAGGCGCTTTTCGTTAACATCACTTTTCGTTAGAATTCGCGTTACTATGAAAATATATGATTAATGTAATGTATTTTTACAGTTTTTTTTTTTTTTTGCATTGTTCTTCAAATGGGACGCCTCCAGTAATTGAGCTAGCTGGATTCTGTCAGTTTCTATGTTTCTTTTCTGTGTCAATTTAAAATTACAAACTGCTTATATACAGTGCTTATTGAATAAAGCATGTATATGTGTTTTTTATATTGCGGTTTAATTTTTTTTTTTTTCATGTTTTAATTATTCTTATTGTTTGATTATTTTTTTTGCTAACTGGATAAGCCTGATGTAGCTGCTGCACTTTAGTGGATGCACTCGTGTTTGGTCCGCTCATCTTTAATTGTTGCGGTATGAATGCCATCAGCAAGTAAACTCACTATGGATTAAATGGATTAAAAAGAAGACAGATATATACGGAGCCCCTAAAGGGGCATGTGCGGAAAAGAAAATAAATAAACAAACAAACAAATAAATACATTTCTCGCGCTCACGAGATCTTTTTGCGTACACATCTTAGAGCGCACAGACGGAGTTCCTGGGATTCACGTATCCCTTTAGGGGCTCCGTATATTTTCAGTGGGCTTGTTGGGCTTCAGCAGTTTTAACTCTTCCATTGTGTAACCTGTTAGAAAGTTGACATGGAATTCATAGACCTAAATTTGAAGCTGGGTCTTACCCATAAAGGAATCGTTTGTATGCACGCAATCCGACTTTGTTTCCGAACGTCATTTTAAACGAATTCTGAGCTCTGGAGGCTCTGGAGGGTTACGGCAACATTGAAGACAAACACACAATTTTTTTTTTCTTCATGCTCATGCCCTGTTAAGGGCTATGTAGAATTAAGCATTCAAAGATAACAGAATTTCGACTAAATGTCAATCTCATTCTACTGCACTTTTCTGGTTGCAAAATAACAAAAGGAATAAAAGGTCAGCTAGTTAAACAATGAGCTGAACGGAAGATGAGTTGACTGTGAAACTGGGAAAAAGAAAAACCTGCAGCCACATAAATTCTTTGCATTTATATAGCGCTTTTCTCACTACTCAAAGCTCTCAGCAATTGCAGGTCAAGGGCCCAACAGAGCAGAGTTCCTTTTGGCATTTACGTTATTCAAACCGGTAACCTTCGGATTGCCAGTGCAGATCCCAAACCTCACATGAGGGCAAGCAGGATTGAACCTGTAAACCCAGAATGCAGGATATAGGAACCAATTCTGGACAGGATGCCATTCAGCTATAGTATAGTATACTTTCTGCACACTTTACTGTGTTCTAAGATTTCATTTCACGTAGATATATTTTGCCGTTTTTTGCCAATCAATCAACGCTTGATAACCACAATGACTACACGGAAATATGTTTACAGAAAAGTTTGCAAGTTTATTTAAGATAGATAGACAGACCTTTTCCACATTTTGTTATGTTACAGCCTTATTCCAAAATGGATTCAATTCATTTTTTTTCCTCAGAATTCTACACACAACACCCCATAATGACAAAGTGAAAAAAGTTTACTTGAGATTTTTGCAAATTTATTAAAAATTAAAAAACTGAGAACTCACATGTACATAAGTATTCACAGCCTTTGCTCAATACTTTGTCGATGCACCTTTGGCAGCAATTACAGCCTCAAGTCTTTTTGAATATGATGCCACAAGCTTGGCACACCTATCCTTGGTCAGTTTCGCCCATTCCTCTTTGCAGCACCTCTCAAGCTCCATCAGGTTGGATGAGAAGCGTCGGTGCACAGCCATTTTAAGATCTCTCCAGAGATGTTCAATCAGATTCAAGTCTGGGCTCTGGCTGGGCCACTCAAGGACATTCACAGAGTTGTCCTGAAGCCACTCCTTTGATATCTTGGCTGTGTGCTTAGAGTCATTGTCCTGCTGAAAGATGAACCGTCGCCCCAGTCTGAGGTCAAGAGCGCTCTGGAGCAGGTTTTCATCCAGGATGTCTCTGTACATTGCTGCAGTCATCTTTCCCTTTATCCTGACTAGTCTCCCAGTTCCATCCCCACAGCATGATGCTGCCACCACCATGCTTCATTGTAGGGATGGTATTGGCCTGGTGATGAGCGGTGCCTGGTTTCCTCCACACATGACGCCTGGCATTCACACCAAAGTGATCAATCTTTGTCTCATCAGACCAGAGAATTTGGTTTCTCATGGTCTGAGAGTCCTTCAGGTGCCTTTTGGTAAACTCCATGCGGGCTGCCATGTGCCTTTTACAAAGGAGTGGCTTCCGTCTGGCCACTCTACCATACAGGCCTGATTGGTGGATTGCTGCAGAGATGGTTGTACTTCTGGAAGGTTCTCCTCTCTCCACAGAGGACCTCTGGAGCTCTGACAGAGTGACCATCGGGTTCTTGGTCACCTCCCTGACTAGGGGCCTTCTCCCCCGATCGCTCGGTTTAGATGGCCGGCCAGCTCTAGGAAGAGTCCTGGTGGTTTTGAACTTCTTCCACTTACAGATGATGGAGGCCACTGTGCTCATTGGGACCTTCAAAGTAGCAGAAATTTTTCTATAACTTTCCCCAGATTTGTGCCTCGAGACAATCCTGTCTCGGAGGTCTACAGACAATTCCTCTGACTTCATGCTCGGTTTGTGCTCTGACATGAACTGTCAACTGTGGGACCTTCTATAGACAGGTGTGTGCCTTTCAAATCATGTCCAGTCAACTGATTTGACCACAGGTGGACTCCAATGAAGCTGCAGAAACATCTCAAGGATGATCAGGAGAAACAGGATGGACCTGAGCTCAATTTGGAGCTTCATGGCAAAGGCTGTGAATACTTATGTACATGTACATGTGATTTCTCAATTTTTTTATTTTAATAAATTTGCAAAAATCTCAAGTAAACTTTTTTCACATTGTCATTATGGGGTGTTGTGTGTAGAATTCTGAGGAAAAAAAAATGAATTGAATCCATTTTGGAATAAGGCTGTAACATAACAAAATGTGGAAAAAATGATGCGCTGTGAATACTTTCTGGATAAACTCTATCTATCTATCTATCTATCTATCTATCTATCTATCTATCTATCTATCTATCTATCTATCTATCTATCTATCTGTTATATAGTGCCTTTCATCTATCTATCTGTTATATAGTGCCTTTCATCTATCTATCTATCTATCTATCTATCTATCTATCTATCTATCTATCTATCTATCTATCTATTTATAGTGTCTTTCATATCTATCTATCTATCTATCTATCTATCTATCTATCTATCTATCTATCTATCTATCTATCTATCTATCTATCTATCTATCTATCTGTTATATAGTGTCTTTCAACTATCTATCTATCTATCTATCTATCTATCTATCTATCTATCTATCTATCTATCTATTTATAGTGTGTCACACACGTGCGCATGGGAGGCAGCTAAAGGGCTTGAGTGAAGGCAGTTCGGAGGCATGCCGGGGTGTGGCAGAGTGCACTGACTCTTTTCTCCTTGCCTGTAGACCATCCCCGGGGGATTTCACCTGGATCACCTGACATCACTTCCGGGACTGAGCCAATGGAAGTCGGCCACACCAGCTCCAGTCCCTCTGATGTCACCTCCGGCTACTGAGCCAATGGTGGAAGACCACGTGCCGGATCCATACGACCTCACTTCCTGTCTCCCCCTTTAAAACCTGCCCCTTTTCCTTTGTTTCTTTAGTCTTGTTTTGGACTCGGTTGTGTGCACTTCAGTGCTCTGTATTTTGTTAAAGAAAAACGACTTTTGCAGCCAGGATACCACAATATACGGGTGGCTGCCCCAACTCTTTATCTGTCAATGTCTCGTTCTTGTGACAGTGGCGTAGTCGGCAGGATGGAGAAGTCCCGGAGGAGAAGGGGACAGGACCTGCAATATACCCAGGTGGGAGCGTACCGGGGCCGAGTATTCAGGCGGGAGGGTGCCCGTGGTTGGCGTGACCGGTGCGGGCTCCGCTCCCGCACTCATAACTAGCCCATCTGGAGTGGCCAGGGAGTGTGCGGGTGGGGCTCACAGAATGGGCTGCCCTGGAGGGAGGCAAAGGGACTCAGTATGCTCTCTTGGGGGAGAGTGCCTGCCTCCCTGCGAAACCAAAGCCCCATTTACCACCTAGGGGTGCCCCAGACTGGCAGGGGAATAAAATAAAAACATGGAGGTTGGACCCTGAACGGCCAACCAACAAACAAGCCTGGTCCTTATGGGCAATGGTAGGGCATTGGCTACGGCCATTTGAAAACACGCCCTACCAAATAATAGAGCAGGTAGCTTGCTATCTGCTCCTGGAAGCGCTTCCCCGTGGCTTCACCCAGCCGGTTTGGGGCGGCGGTTCAAGAACATGGCTGAGCTCATAGAGCTTATGGAGACGCAGAGGCGGCCTCACACTCTAGGGGAGCAGAACCGTCCTCATGTCAAACTCAGCGAGTGCGTTCCAAGACCTAGCCCCACCCTGTACAATCCGGAGCTCGTATTGGCGTCCGGGCCGCTGGCGCGCAAAACCGCTTGGAGGCAAGGAGGAATGCAGGTGGAGGGTGAGGAGGGTTGGTGTGCTCTGGCTAATCCGTTGGCGGTCCCACATACTGGCGTGGTGATCGCCAACGGACACAAGACTCACAGGTTTGTTCGACTCCGGCAGCAACATTTCAATTGTTGCCCGCCGCTTTGTGCAACCGCAACAGTGGCTAAATTTAAGACCGGTATAACCTGTGTCCACGGAGACATCCGCTGGTACAGGTCCGCCGCTTGTGTCATCAGTTACGGAGGGTCAGTTCGTAAGCTCACCGTAGCCGTCCTACCTGATCCTCCACACCCGGTGATACTAGGGCGGGACTGGTCTAAAATCAAAAGCGGTGAGACACATACCACTCCGGGGTTAATTTGGGCCTCGTTATGGGCGGAGATAACCCGTCTCAAGCTGCCTCCACGCCGTGTAATCAGCCGGCAGAGAGAGACGAAGCAGTCGCCCTGACTGGCGTGGCAACTCCGGGCGTCGCGGGCTAACACGTCATCCACCAGCGCCGCGGAGCGGGAGGAAACCACGCCCATTGAGGTCGGCGCTGACCCTCTCTCCGTGTTGCGGTTCCAATTTAAAGAAACGCCGGCTTCTTTTAGAAGGGAGCAATGGAATGATGACTCCCTGAAGTTTGTAAAAAATGCAGTGGTCCTTGTCAATGGCCAGCGCACTAATCAGTCGATGCCACAGGGCCCCTACTTTGTGCTAGATAATGACCTCCTTTACCGTGTAGCAATGCATGACGGGCAGGAGACGAGGCTGCTGCTAGTGCTGCGTACCTTCCGGCGGCAGGTCTGTGAGCTAGCACACGCCCACCTCCTAGGTGGCCACCTGGGCACCGAAAAAACTCTGGAGCGGATCAAGCTCCGTTTCTACTGGCCAGGAATTAATGAGGAGGTTGTCGCTTTGCGCTTCCTGCCCGGAGTGTCAACTGCGACAAATTCCTAGGAGGGACCGTGCTCCTCTCATTCCTATTCCACTGATTGGCGTTCCCTTCCACAGAATCGGGTCGACCTGGTGGGACCCTGGAGCCCTCAGCCCGAGGACACAAGTACATTTTAGTCCTCGTGGATTACGCTACGATACCCGAAGCTGTTCCGTTGCGCTCAGCTACCTCTAAAGCCATCGCACGGGAATTACTAGGGGTATTGGCGTGGGGATCCCCAAAGAAGTCTTGACAGACCAGGGGACCCCCTTCACCTCGGAAACGTTCAAGGAGACTGCCAGATTACTGAAAATAAAGCATTTAAAGACCTCGGTGTATCATCCTCAAACCGGCGGATTAGTAGAGAGGTTTAATCAAACTCTTAAGCAAATGCTGCATAAGGTGGTCAGCGAGGATGGAAGGAACTGGGATCAGCTCCTCCCCCTCGTCCTTTTGCCTATCGGAAGTCCCACAAGCCTCCACGGGTTCTCCCCTTTTGAACTACTATACGGGCGACAACCTCGGGGCATATTAGATATTTTGAAAGAAGGCTGGGAAGAAGAGGCTCTTCCCTCCACAAACATACTGGAATATATCGCGCAGTTCTGCGATAGATTTGGAAAAATTCGCCTGTCCTTAAAAGTCACATGGAGGAGGCTCAAGCAGCAGGCCGGTACTACAACCGCGCACGCGTCTCTTGGGAGTTCCGCCCGGAGATCGGGTCATGGTCCTAGTGCCTACCTCCCACTCTAAATTGCTTGCCCACTGGCAGGGCCCCTACGAAGTTAAGGAGAGGAAGGGACTGGTCGACTATTTGGTGAGTCAACCCAATGCGTCGGCCAAAGGAGCGGGTTTATCATGTGAACCTGCTGAAACCGTGGAAGGACAGGGACCCCGATCCCTCCTCCGGCCAGCCCGCTCACTCTTCGCTCACACACCGACCTTAACCGGCACGGACTTAAGTCCCAGACAGCGGCAGGAGCTGGAAACAGTTATCCGGACCGTTGGGAGGTAGTCAGTGAGAACCCGGAAGGACCTCTCTGATTGAGCACAACATCGTGACAGAGCCGGGGTTGTTGTCCGAGAACGCCCGTATCGTCTTCCCGAGGCAAAAGGCTGAAGTGGAGCTTGAGATCAAGCGCATGCTGGAGCTAGGTGTGATTGAGGAAAGTTATAGTCCCTGGTCCAGCCCCATTGTGCTCGTCGGTAAGCCTGGCGGAAGTTGGAGGTTCTGCAATGACTTCCGTCGGCAATCAAGTCTCCCAATTTGATGCTTATCCAATGCCACGTGGGCGACCTCCTCGAGAGGCTTGGACAGGCTCAATACCTGACCACACTTGACATGACGAAAGGGTACTGGCAGGTTCCTTTAACGGACTCCGAAGGAAAAACGCGTTTAGTACCCCTAGCGGACACTGGCAGTATCGTGTCCTTCCATTTGGGTTACGGGGCTCCAGCAACCTTTCAGCGTCTGGTGGACAAAGTGCTTGCCTCATAACTCATACAGTGCTGCCTACCTGGATGGCGTGGTCATCTATTCCAGCACATGGAAGGAACACCTACAGCATGTCCAAGCGGTATTACGGACACTTGGTGAGGCGGGCTCGGATTAATCCCAAGAAATGCTTCTTGGATTAAGCGAGCCAAATATTTAGGCTACCTGGTGGGTGGGTACCGTAAGGCCACAGTGCTCCAAAATTGATGCCATTCTGAAATGGCCCGTCCATGAACCAAGCGGCAAGTCCAAGCCTTTCGGTTAGCGGGTACTACCGCCGGTTTGTACCCGGTTTTGGAGAGAGCGGCCCTTGACTGATTTAACAAAGAAGAGGGCCCGAACATTGTGGTATGGACTGAAAAACAGGCTGCATTTGGTGACTTAAAGCAGGCCCTTACGTCCACACCTGTTTTGATGGCACCTAACTTTTCTTTGCCTTTCATCCTCCAGGCGGACGCCGGACACAGGCCTGGGCGCCGTGCTGAGCCAAAGCGTCGATGGTGTGGAGCACCCCATCATGTTCCTGAGCGGAAACTGTTGGACCGGGAGACCAGGTATGCTGCGGTGGAGAGGGAGGCTCTGGCGATTAAATGGGCGATTACTCAGCTGAGGTACTACCTGTTGGGCCGGGAATTCACCCTTGTCACGGACCATGCACCCCTACAGTGGATGGCCCTCCACAAGGAGTCGAATCCGCGGGTCACCCGGTGGTTTCTTGACCTGCAGCCGTACAAGTTTTCGCTCGTTCATCGTCGGGGCGCTCTCCCAGCCAACGCTGATGCTCTTTCTCGGGTTCCCGACCTCTCGGTTAGGTCGCCCGACCCGTCGGGTCTGGGCTAAGGGGGCCTTGTCACACACGCGCATGGGAGGCAGCTAAAGGGCTTGAGTGAAGGCAGTTGGAGGCATGCGGGGTGTGGCAGAGTGCACTGACTCTTTTCTCCCTTGCCTGTAGACCATCCCCGGGGATTTCACCTGGATCACCTGACATCACTTCCGGGACTGAGTCAATGGAAGTCGGCCACACCAGCTCCAGTCCCTCTGATGTCACCTCCGCTCTGAGCCAATGGTGGAAGACCACGTGCGATCCATACGACCTCACTTCCTGTCTCCCCTTTAAAACCTGCCCCTTTTCCTTTGTTTCTTTAGTCTTGTTTTGGACTCGGTTGTGTGCACTTCAGTGCTCTGTATTTTGTTAAAAGAAAACGACTTTTGCAGCCAGGATACCACAATATACGGGTGGCTGCCCCAACTCTTTATCTGTCAATGTCTCGTTCTTGTGACAAGTGCTTTTCATATCTATCTATCTATCTATCTATCTATCTATCTATCTATCTATCTATCTATCTATCTATCTATCTATCTATCTATCTATCTATCTGTTATATAGTGCCTTTCAACACCAACATAAGTCCCAGTTCACAAAATAATTCATTTTAACAAATACCTTTACAGGAAATGCACACACACATCATGGGCACAATTCCTTAGACACATTATTAGACAGAACCCAGCCACTCAATTCTTAACGAGGGAAAGTGACAGTTTTCATTTTTCCCGGCTTATATCATGTTGTGTGAAGTGTCACTGAAATAAATAAATGAAAAAATGATTAAATAAACATAAAAAACAACAAAAAAAAGAAAAATGTATAACGCATTTAATTATTTATTATGCTCGTAATCTCATAATGCTATTATTTATGCATTGTCACATTTCACAGAAATTTTCTATCTATCTATCTATCTATCTATCTATCTATCTATCTATCTATCTGTTATATAGTGCCTTTCATCTATCTATCTATCTATCTATCTATCTATCTATCTATCTATCTATCTATCTATCTATCTATCTATCTGTTATATAGTGTCTTTCAACTATCTATCTATCTATCTATCTATCTATCTATCTATCTATCTATCTATCTATTTATAGTGTCTTTCATATCTATCTATCTATCTATCTATCTATCTATCATATAGTACCTTTCACATCTATCTATCTATCTATCTATCTCTCTATCTCTCGCTACTGTCTTGCTGTCGGTGTGTCTTTCGATTACTGTGGTCTGGGGTGGGCGTGGCTGAGTCGTGGCGTTCGTTGGAAGTCGGACGTGTTTTCTGTCTTCTGTAAGTTTTTTCTTTATTTGTAACTCCTTTTCTTATTTTTCTACATCAGGGGGTTTTATCAAATAAGACGCGGCTTTTGGCGTGTAGCCATGGCCGCGTCCAAAGTGTCGTCGCCTGGTCTAATGCCTAGGTTTTATGAAAATCTTTCCCGCCGGCATGGGGCTAAAGTACTGGTTGAGCCGCACGTTTCGGCTGAAGAGTGTGTTGTGGCTGTCGGTAAAGTTGTTGGCTTTAAGAATGTTCGTTCAGCATCAAGAATGAATAAAGCCGTAGTAGTTTTTCTTAACGAGGAATCTCTAGTTGATAAACTTATAGTAGAAGGGATTATTATTAATGGCGCTTTGGTTCCTGTTTTACCTCTGTCAGCACCTGCGAAAAAGATTATTATTTCAAATGTCCCACCGTTCCTAAAGAATGATGTTTTGGTGCAGGAACTCCGCCGCTATGGCCAGGTTTTATCAGATATAGTGATGATTCCGTTGGGCTGTAAAATGAGAGAATTGAAACACGTTGTTTCATTTAGGAGGCAGGTTTTTATGGTGTTAAACAACATGAAGGAGGACATAAATGTTGCTCTGAGATTCAAGGTTGATGGCTGTGATTATGTGGTTTTTGTTACTTCGGACTCGATGAAGTGTTTTAACTGTGGGAGGGCCGGACACAAGGCCTCTCAATGTAAAATGAGACCGTTTTACCGGTGGGCGAAGCGCTCCCCCTGCTTCAGTAAGTGATGAGACGGAGTATGAAAGCGGTGAGGAGGTGGACAGTATGGAGGACGAGGAGACTGCAGAGGTAGCTGAGCTCGTAACCGGATCACAGGTTGTGAGTGATTTGCACCCCACTGTAGTGTTAGCAGTCGCTCCTGAGGCGAGCCTGCTGACTACCGAAAGGAATGCGTTGGCTGAGCCCAGCGATCCTGTTGTAAACGAGTCCGTTCAAAGTGCTCAGTGCGAGTCTGTGGAAGGAGAACTAAGTACAAATGAGCCGGAGACTGCGGAGGTCAGTAGCGGAGGGGATAAGACGGCGATGATCGGCACAGAGAGTGCCGCGCCCGTCGGCCCGCTGTGAATGAAGCTATGGCTACAGACGTGATCGCAGAAACACCGGCGTGTGCTGACGGGCGCCTGACTGAGCGCACTGAGATGAGCTCTGTGGAAGGACAGAGGAGTGAAACAGCAGCGGGTGTGAGTGGCGAGACCGATCAGAGGGAGAGTGCAGGAGTGGGGGTGTGAGGAGGATTTTACAGTTCGTACTCGAAAACGAAAAGAAAAATCAGACACTAAAAAATCTGCAAAGAAAAGTCACGTGGCTGGCGAGTCATCGCAAGTATCGAGCAGGATTCTTAGAAGTCAGAGTGATTGTCACAGCGACCTGAGTGATCGTGAGCACGAAGGCGGTGACACTGACGTCTCAGTGAGGAGTACGACCTCGTCCCAATACAGACTCAGTGGCGGGTATAACACTGCGAGTATTAGGAAGTTTTTAGACTTCATCGAAGGCAAGAGGGGTGTTAAAGTGGAGGATCACTTCCCTGACCTTCCATTGTTTGTGGTGTCAGCTCAAAGGGTGATGCGCAAAGCGGCACGTCTGGGAATGGACCAAAAGGAAACTACCCGTCTTAAAAATGTGATTAGCAGGGTGCGAAAGTCCATTTTCAGAAATAATGGATAGTTTTTGAAACTTTTTATTTCTGGTTGACTTGTGCAATACTGTTCACTCCCATTTGTGAATCATCAATGCAGTCTTTACACATTGGGAGTTTAAATGTGAATGGCTGTAGGGCGACTGCAAAGAGGGCCGCTCTGTTTGACTTTTTAAACCAAAAGGCTCTTCAGGTCACTTTCTTACAGGAAACTCACTCTGATGTTAGAAATCAGCCGGACTGGTTACGTGAGTGGGGGGGTCAGGCTGTCCTGAGTCATGGCTCACACGTCAGTGCTGGGGTGGCCATACTGTTCTCTAACACGTCAACTTTACAAATCACTAACATTAGTGAGGTGGTGGCTGGGCGCCTCCTGGTAGTTCAGGTGAAGGATAAGAGCCAAGATCTGGTGTTTATTAACACTTACGCTCCAACAAATGGAGGTGAGAGACTTTGTTTTTTTAAAGCTCTGAGGAAGGTGTTGGAGACCTTTGTTAATGGGGAGATCCTGTTGGTCGGAGGAGATTTTAATTGTACGGAGAATAACTTACTGGACCGTAATGGTGCTGAGCCTCACCCAGCGTCTGTCCGTGCTTTACGCTCCTTATTAGACCACTCAGACCTGGTGGACGTCTGGAGAAGTAAATTTCCGTCAGATAGACAGTACACCTGGGTAAAGGGGGGGGTGGGTGCATTTCGATGGCGCGTTTGGACCGTTTCTACTGTCTGAGGCACCTGCTGAATACGGTTACTAAGGCTTATATCTGCCCAGTCGGATTCTCCGATCACTCTCTGGTGGGAATGAATGTCTCTGTCCCTAAAAAACCTTCCTCTCAATCTCTTTGGCACTTTAATGTTTCCCTGTTAGAGGATTCTCATTTCCTCAAGTGTTTTGAGTTTTTCTGGCTGCAGTGGACTCAAACCAAGTCCAGATTCCCATCTTTTCGGCAATGGTGGGATGTGTCGAAGGTGCAGATTAAAGTCTTTTGCCAGCAGTACACTCAGCATGTGACCAGGCGGTGTCTTCACGAAATGAAGAGCTTGGAGGAGGACATCACAAATCTGCACAGCGTTTTACAGGACTACTTTAGTGAAGAAACGCTTGCTGTTTTAAAGTCTAAAAAACAATCCCTTGCTGAACTCCTGGAGCTTCGTGCCCAAGGTGCATTGGTGCGCTCGCGTTTTCAAACTTTAAATCACTTGGACGCGCCTACTAAATTTTTCTTTAATCTGGAAAAGAGAGGCCGAGAGTAAGGTGATCCACATGCTGCAGGACGCTGAAGGTCACGAGCTGCACACCACGGAGGAGATCAGGAACTTTGCTGTGTCTTTTTACTCTGATTTATTTAAGGATGGTGTAATTGATGATTCGGCCATGTTGGACTATTTGAACGGATTACCCAAACTTACAGACACGGTCAAGCTGAAGCTGGAGGCAGACATCACCTTTCAGGAGCTATCAGATGCACTGGCTGGTTTGAATACTGGAAAGGCACCAGGACTCGATGGCATACCAGCTGAGTTCTACAAACATTTCTGGTACCTGCTGGGTACCGAGGTGTACGAGGTGTTCTTACAAAGCTTACAGGATGGAGAATTACCATTGAGCTGCAGAAGAGCAGTCGTCACTCTGCTGCCTAAGAAAGGAGACCTTTGTCAAATAAAGAACTGGCGCCCGGTGAGCCTGCTGTGCACGGACTATAAGATCTTCTCGAGGGCCCTGGCCAGCCGCCTGAGGACTGTGATGGACCTGCTCGTCAGTCCCTGCCAGACGTACTGTGTGCCTGACAGGACTATTTATGATAATATTTTTGCATTGCGGGATATCATTTCAGCCTCTAATCTTTCTGGGATGGATTTAGGAATATTATCCATTGACCAGGAGAAAGCTTTTGATCGAGTAGATCACCGGTTTTTGTTTAAAACATTGAAATGTTTTGGGTTTGGTGATAATTTTGTTCATATGATTGCACTGCTGTACACCAACGTTTTTGGGATTGTAAAAGTTAATGGCACTCTGAGCACACCGTTTCCAGTCAGGAGGGGAATTCGGCAGGGCTGCCCCTTGTCCGGCATGCTCTACGCATTGGCCATCGAGCCGTTTCTTTTTCAGCTGCAGCGGAGACTACAGGGGGTGACTTTTCCATCCTGCCCAAATGTTAATTTCAAATGCTTGGCTTACGCTGATGATATTATTGTCTTCGTCAAATCGAAGGGTGACATTGAAGTTTTAATTTATTGTCAACAACTATTTGAGAACATATCATCTGCAAAAATCAATTGGACTAAGAGTAACGCCTTCTTACTGGGCTCCTGGTCTGGATGTCCACTACCAGACTTACCTGGAGGCCTAAAGTGGAACAGGAAGTGCTTCAGGTATCTTGGAGTGGTCATGGGCAGTGAGGGGGTGGACGAGAGTAATTGGGAGGGACTCTTGGAGAAAGTGACCTCTCGTCTGAACAGGTGGAAGTGGATTGTACTTAAACTGTCATACAGAGGGCGGGTGATCGTCATCAATAATTTAGTGGCCTCAATGCTGTGGCACAAACTCATGTGTGGTGACCCCCCTCTGGGGCTTTTAAAGAAGATCTAAAGAATATTGCTTGATTTCTTCTGGGATGGCTTGCATTGGCTAAAGCAGAGTCTGCTGTTTTTACCGTTGGAAGAAGGCGGTCAGGGACTTCTAGATATCTCCTCAAAAGTTGCAGCCCTCAGGCTCCAAGTCTTACAGAAGCTTTTCTGCGTTTCATATTCCCTGAGTTGGAGGGAGTTAGCGCTGAGTTTCCTTCATCGTGTGGCCGGGTTAGGTTTTGATGAAGCACTTTTGGTTATAAATCTACAAAAACTGGACCTTTCTGTGTTACCAAAATTTTACAGAGGTGTCCTTTTAACATGGCACGTGGTGTTTAGGAGGAACTTTAATACAACTGGGTGGCTTCAAAATGAGCCTTTAATTTATAATTCTGTTTTTTCATGCCCCCTCTTGCACAGTGACAGTTTTGTTTCAATTCTTATTAAGCATCAAGTACTGAAACTGGCACAGATTTATGATGCGACTACCAAATCATTCATTGATGCTGATGTCTTGGTTTCTCTTCTCGAAGTAAAGTCAGTCAGGATGATTCAGCAGTTTCTGTCCTCCATAGCTAAAGATTACCACTTCCTAAATGAATCCATCGGCTCCACTGTTAATAAGTTGGATGTTTGCCCGCAGTGGACCTCTCATTACTACCAGAACATTCAGTTGTTCACTTCACCAAAGGAACAGTGGTGGGCTTTGCTTCTCTGTCCAAGAGAGCTCTATGAGTACTGCGTCAAGGTGACTCACTTCACTGCATTGGCGTCTGTGCTGGACACTCCATGGAGGGAGAAGCTGGCAGTGGAGGGGCACAGGGGGCCTGCGTGGAGGGAGTTCTACAAGCCACCGAGCAACAAAAGAACTGCAGACTTACAGTGGAGAATCGGGCATGGGATCATTGCCACCAAGTCCTTTTTAAAAATTATTAAAGAAGCTGAAACTGATTCTTGCATTTTCTGTGGACAGAAAGAAACAGTTTTTCATTTGTTTTTGTATTGTTATCGACTGGCGGATTCTTCAGATTTTTTAAAGCGTTGTGTACCGAATTGACTGGAACTTTTAATGAAGTCCTGTTCATTTTTGGAAGTAAATATAATAAGAAAACTCGATGCAGGATACAACTGTTCAACTTTCTGTTAGGTGAAGCAAAGCTGGCCATTTTAAAAAGTAGAAATAATAAGCAACGTGGATCTGAACTTACGGATATTTGTTTGATTTTTAAATTGAATGTTTATTCAAGAATAAGAATGGAATATGCGTATTATAAACAGATGAATAGAATGGGGGGGTTTGAAAATGTGTGGGGGGTGAAAGGGGTGCTGTGCTCAGTTGATGAAGGGGAGCTGAAATTTAATTTCTGATTTCACTGTGGTGGGCAAGAGAAAGATAAAGTAATGGTGGGCATCAATACCACGTGCTTATTAATGTGCGGAGTAGGAGGAGTGTAAAGGGGGAGTAATGGTGGTCTTTGTGTTATAATGATTTTTTTTATTTTTTGGTTTTCTTATTAATGTGTGGAGTAGGAGGAGTGTAAAAGGGGAGTAATAGAGGTTTGATATGGTTTTTTTGTTTATTCTGAAATTTGTTTTCGTCATTTCGATTGTGTATATTATGTTGATGTTCTTATTTTTACAATAAAGATCTTTTTAAAACTATCTGTTATATAGTGTCTTTCAACTATCTATCTATCTATCTATCTATCTATCTATCTATCTATCTATCTATCTATCTATCTATCTATCTATCTATCTATCTATCTATCTGTTATATAGTGCCTTTCAACACCAACATAAGTCCCAGTTCACAAAATAATTCATTTTAACAAATACCTTTACAGGAAATGCACACACACATCATGGGCACAATTCCTTAGACACATTATTAGACAGAACCCAGCCACTCAATTCTTAACGAGGGAAAGTGACAGTTTTCATTTTTCCCGGCTTATATCATGTTGTGTGAAGTGTCACTGAAATGAATAAATGAAAAAATGATTAAATAAACATAAAAAACAACAAAAAAAAGAAAAATGTATAACGCATTTAATTATTTATTATGCTCGTAATCTCATAATGCTATTATTTATGCATTGTCACATTTCACAGAAATTTTCTATCTATCTATCTATCTATCTATCTATCTTTTTGCATATTTTTTCTAGGTGTCCCAACTCTTCCTTTTGTCCCTTTTAAAATTTTATGTTGAACTTATGCCTTGTGCGATGGCTGCTTTTTTAAACATGCACCAGCCTCATCAACCCACCTCTGGGCAAAGAACCTCTGAAGCTCTTTTAGAATGACCATTGGGTTCCTGTTGACTTCCTTAAATGGTGACTCGGTTTGGCGGGATGGCTAACTCTAGGAGGAGTCCTGCTGACCTTCTCTGCTTAGTGGTCTGGTGGCTTCCCGATCCATGGCTTCGTTCTGCGCTCCCCAGACCGAGACTTGGGAAACCCAGTGACCAGTGTGCTCATGCTGGGGTATCCACTTCCCAAGCCTCTCGACTCCCGCTGTCTTCCGTGGCGAGCCATCCTCCTTTCGGTCACTTCTGCTCCTCATTAAACGCTCAGCTGGAGCGACCACTATCGACTGCCCCGGGTGCCGGCCAAACACCCCCGCTAGGGATCACTGCTCGCATGCCTGCCCAATCCTTCATGCCACGGCTTCCTCCCTTTCAGCTGCCTTCTCCTTTAACCTCTCTTCTCCTTCCCATTTTTTATCTTTCCTTCCGCACTTGCGGAATATTATATATTATACTATATATAATGGGGATGTGGCACACGTGTGGCGATTAGCAGCTCCCAGCATCAATTACAGATGCGGACGACTCCTCACCTGTGAACTTAAGTAAGGACCGCCCTGAATCCAGCAGAGGGGCGCTAGCTCCCTGGTTGGAATAAGTTCTTTTGTAATTGCGGCATGTCACATAACCCAAAATTATATAGATATGATATTTAAAGGCGATATCCCATCCTTAGTGATACTGTGGTAAGAAATCACATAGGATAAATAACTTAGTTTTCTTTAATGATGATTTACGCGACATAACAGACGAAGGAAGCCATGACAAGACCGTTACTGAAGTGGGAGCTCGATGTATACAGTCTGCCATTTTCTTTGCTGCGCTGGAAGGATTTTCAGTCCGGATGACGTTATCTCCAATCTGTCCGTCGGCTTCAAAGGTGTGCCGGGCAATGTTCTAAGGCTTTATACTTTTTCTCCATGTGTAGGCCCCCACTTAGGTAAATCATGCCATTCCAAACAAGGAAAAGAAGATCCAATGTTATGTCGACTCTGAAACACAGAAATCTTAAAATACCTATTTCGCAGTTTGTCCTTAACTTGTTTTGTCTTAAAAATCTTACCTAGCAGTTCTTATATGGTAAACTCCTGTGTGCCAGATCTGGCCTTGTGTTAGCTGTACATGTGAGTGGATTTATAAAATATTTTTTGCACAGAGCACAGCGACATATTAAGCTTATATTCTGATTACACTCCCGCATCACAAAGCACTCGGGAACCACTCCGGCCACACTATCACACCGCCTCTATAAGCCACGAGTGCAGAGATTATCTATTTAAAAAGTGAGCCGTGGACCCGCTATACCACAGCGTGATGATTGGAAGCTTCACAACTGTGTTTTGGGGGCAATTTGGTAAAACTTTGCTGTGTCGCTCATCCCTCCTTTTCAATACCAGAATCAGAATGAGAATCACTTTTCTTTGCCAGTCCTTAATGTACAGGAATTTGACTTGGCAGATTTGGAGCTGCTCATAACAGAACACGGCATCACATACCAATAACGTAAATAGCGTAAGTTCAAAAGAAAAACTGCGTACGAGTCTGCAGAATAGTACAATTATAAAGGAGCTGTGCAAAAGATGATGTGGAAGTGAAAGTGTGAGTGAGGAGTGGGTGTGCACATTCACACACATACATGTTGTCACACATGTGTGATCAGGAGACAGTTCACGGGGTCAAATAAGTGCATTTTCCCGCCGGACCAGAGGTTGGCGCTGTCCTCTAACTCTTTCTCCTCTCTCTCTCTCTACAGAGCAACAGAAGAATCCTCAGCCTAACCATCACTTCCAATCCGCAGACTACATCACTTCCAGTTCCGGCACACCAACAACAACAACAACAACAACATTTATTTATATAGCACATTTTCATACAAACAGTAGCTCAAAGTGCTTTACATATTAAAGAATAGAAAAATGAAAGACACAATAAGAAAACAAAATAAATCAACATTAATTAACATCGAATAAGAGTAAGGTTCAATGGCCAGGGGGGACAGAAAAAACAAAAAAACTCCAGATGGCTGGAGAAAAAATAAAATAAAATATATTTATAATATATAATAATAGATCCCGCCTCCTCCTGATGTTACTTCCTGTTCCAGAATGCCACATACACATGATGTCATTTCCTTCCGCTGACCATATATACCGCCTCCTTTTTGTTAAGATCTGTTCTGTTTTGGACTCCAGCCTGTAAAGACGTTATTCATTCACCTGGCACCTACAGTATACGGGGGAATCCCTCAAACCTTTGACATTGTCTTTGTGTTTAATTTACAATGTACATATACTGCACACACATACACACACACACATTCATACAGTATCTGACAGAATATATGAAGATACAAAGATGTCCGGCACTACTACTGGTTTGAGAGGGCTGTGGGAAAGAAACTATTGAGGTGTCTGTTAGTTTTAGTTTAAATTGACTAGAAGCGTTTACCACAGGGGAGTTTATGGAATAAGTGATGAGCTGAGTGAGAGGAGTCCGTGGTGGTCCTTTTGACACAGTTAGTGACACAAGATTTATTCAGGTCTGCAACATATGGAAGGGTACAGCCAATTATTTTCTCAGCAGACCTTGCAACACGCTGTCATTTATTTTTGGAGTGTACCACTGCTAAAGCAAAGCAGACCACAATGGAGAATGTGATTACACTTTCAGTTATGGCTTTGTAAAACCGAACTAGGATTGGCTAGGAAATATGTAATTTCTTTAGTTGGCATAAAAAAAGTACAATTGCTGCTGTGCCTTTTTAGAGATGTAGGTGGTGTTAAGATCCCAGTTGAGAGGGTTTGTGATAGGTCAGGTCAGGTTGGGGAGCATGCACTGGTACCGTGTGTTGCTGCACCCAACACGCAATAAAACACCTCAGGATTCTGGTTGGCAACCCTGACCCGGGCATACACGCACCAGCCCTCGCATCCTATCCAGTCCCATCCTCCCGAAATGACCTTCTGTCTGCCACAGCCAGGTGTTATGTGGGTGTCCCCATGGCCACTCTGGTCCTCAACAATGAGATCATGTGAGTTGGATCACCCTCAGGGAATCGTGCCACAAGGCTGTAATGCCGTAACTGACACTTCTTCACCATGTAGGTAATGTGACTCATTTGGGACTCCGTGAGCAACACAAAGTCAAACCAGCGGTACCCAAGGATTCTCCATAGAGGCACAGTACTGAAGAAGTCCAGTCTTCATCTCAGGTTACTGGATAGCGTCCATGTCTCGCAAACAGGAAGCAGCAGGACTCTAAAGACTTGGACCTTCATCCTTTTGCAAAGATATCAGGAGCGCCATACACCCCTTTCCAGTAACCTCATGACCCCCCATGCTCTTCCAATCCATCTACTGACTTAATAGGAAGAGTCACCAGAGACATGATTGTAAGTAAACCTCTCGACGAGGTCAACACTCGCTCCGCAGTGATAGTTGTGCCTATAAATGTGAAGAATTCCACCATATTGACCGCCAAATCATTCATTTCTAGTCCCTAGTTGGGCAAAGCAATATAAGAAACCTCTCTCATGGCTTCATTGACTTTAAGAAGGCCTTTGACTCTGTATGGCATGAAAGACTACGGAGCTTGCCGACAAGCATGACAGTTTCGAAATAAGATCGTTGGAGCCATTAAAAGTTTGTACGAAATGTTGGAGATGACTGTCAAGGCCAAAAAAGCACTGAGTGAAAGTAGATAAGAGCGACAATAGGGAACAGAGAAGAAGATTCAGTGTTCATGTTATTATTCAGATCAGTTCTGAAAAAAGACATGGAAAAGATGGAAGTGCAAGTCCACTGTGGTGTGATAATAATACAGGGAACCATCAATTGAGACTTTCGATTTGTAGATGTTATGTTAGTGGAAAAGGAGGACCAATTTAGACTCGATTGGCAGGAGTGGATCAAGCTGGTTAAGAATTCAGCCTGCATATCAGCAGGAACGAGACAAAGTGATGGTGCTGACTGGCATGTATAATCGTCCATAGTCAGTAGGAGCGTTCTGAGTAGTCGACAGTTCTACGTGATGGATGTGTGCCGGTTCAATTTACGCAGTTTAGGGCCAAGTCGTTATCTTGGGAAGTGGGCGGTTTCGAGGCTCTCGTTATTCTGAAAGCGTTTAAATCTCCATTAGTTGTATTTTCTCGAATGATGATGTCCGTGGGTATCAGGTGTCACACACGTGCGATTAGGGGACAGCTAAAAGGTCCAATTCAGGGCATGAAAAAGGGTTAGTAAAAGAGTACTAATGTCTTCTCCCCTTCTTCCTACAGTACCTCGGGGGATTAAATAAATTTCCCCCACTTTCGTCCCTTTCCAGATGACCTCACTGCCATCCTAACCTGATGACCTCACTTCTGCCCCGCCTTGATGACCTCACCCTACTGACTGCTGCCATAACATAAAATTCGGATTCATTCTTGTTTTCATTGTCTTTTGATGAGCTCATCAGACTGGTATTAGTCTTTTGTGTCGTTTTAATATGCTGTGCTGTGCTGCTGTGCTAGTGTTAATATAAAAATCTACAGTGGGGAGAAGGTTGTTCTTCTGGCATGAGATTTTTGTCATAAATTACCTCATTCTCTTGACAAATGGAAGTCTCCTAAATAGTCCATGTCCAACACGGTTATTGTCAACTGTGATCTTGTTTGCACATCTGACAATCCTGAGCGCGTGAAAGTCCACGAACAGTGGCAACCGAGGGCCAGTTACCTTTCCTGCCCTTGGGACAATAAACTGCAATTCGACCTTATCTGTGGCTGCACCAACAGACCAGGGGCCTCATGCATAACGCCGTGAGTAGAACTCACACTATAACATGACGTTAGCACAAAAGCCAAAATGTGCTCACGCACAAAAAATTCCAGATGCATAAATCTGTGCATTCGCCAACTTCCACGTTCTTCCGCTCCATAAATCCCGGTCAGCGTGAAAAGTAACGCACGTGCACGCGCCTGCTGTCCCGCCCCAACTCCTCCCAGAATTACGCCTCTTTGAATATGCAATTCAATATAAATAGCCCTTAAACTCAGCGTTCTGTGAAAAGACAATGGCAAAAGTACGGGGGAAAATATACGAATTTCAGCGAAAACCAAGTGGAGGCAAAGAAAAACGTACTATTTGTTGGTTTAAACAGTGGTATGAACAACAAAAGGAAGTTGATCAAGTGACATAGAGTGTCAGAGGAACTGGAAAGCTCAAGTTCACAAAGTCGCACAGTGCCCGAAATAAAAAAGAAGTTGTCAGATATCAAAGTCGTTGTGAAAAGGCGAGTCGTATCCCACCGTCTGAGTTTCATATGAAAGCTTATTAGGGTACAGAGAAAAAAAATTAGGCACACAGTGGGGAAAAAAAGCACAAAATGTCAACTTCAATCTCGACATTTCCACTTTAATCACGTAGTTTATTTTGTCATTAAAGTGGAACATCATAAACTTCATCTTAAAATCGTTTAATTTACTAGTTTCTCAAATCCCATCATAACTAAAGTAGCACATTAAATGCTTTATTTTGTATTTGATCTTCTGTGTGCTCTGTGTGTGTGAATCACTACTTGCTTCTTAAACGGGCTTTCTCTTCCACCGACTGGACACAGAGTCCATTACATTCATGATATTACAGCTCTCTGAATAATTAAAATACTGAGATGTATACTTGATATAATTTGCATGATGATAGGAGTTAAAGCATGTTATTAAACATGGGAACGTGGTGGCGCAGTGATTGTTCCTTCCTCACGCAAGATGCTTGTTGCGCCGTGTGCGACCTTCGATGAAATACTTTATTACAGAAGTACTGTCTCTTTCAAACTTACTAACCCCCAATTCCTGTCCTTACTTTTCTTTCTCCAAACACTCAATCGCCACACAATCAGCTCTGTAATGGACGTTAAGCCATTTGTATGCTTAGAACGCTGATTCTTCAAAACTTTTAAGGAACATTGAAATATCTTCGCAATGTTTAATTATTCTATCCATCTATCCTTTCAGTGTCGCGCCATTCCTAGCAAGAATACAGCGTGAGACAGGAACAATCTGTGAACGAAGCTCAAGCTCGCTAGCGCTGCGGCACCATGTAGCGAAAGTCTGTATAATATAATAAATACATTTTGCTGTATTTCATCTTAAAAATGATATCATCATTATATGTAAATACGCACTTTATAAAGTTTCTCAGGTTGTACGATATTATAACTGTAGTGCAAGTTTCCAGTGAGGTGATTTTACTTATAAGTCCAAACAGTTCTACAAGAAGCACTTGATGGGCTGATTGAGTGTGTTTAGAGCTCTTGGGATGCAACTGTTTCTGAACCGCGAGGTCCATACAGGAAAGGCTCTGAAGCGTTTGCCATATGAGAGCAGTTCAATAGACAGCATGGCTGAGGCAGCATGTGCTTGATGCCGTATACCGATAATTCTCTTTCCGATCAGCTGCTGCTGTGATTCCCCACTCAGAAACAGTGATATTAATACTCTGAGTGGTGCAATGAGAGCAATATGGAAAAAGATGATCCGAGGTCGCAACCCCTAATGGGGGCAGCTGAAAGAAGAAGAAGAAGGTGCAGTGAGAGTAACAACGTTAAAGCAGTTATGGTCCATTCTGTGGACCATTATATTGTTACAAGTTAATTACAATCAGATGCATTAAACTAATAAACAATATGCGGTTCATTTCGGTGTATTTATAAAGCCGCGTCAAGGATGTTGATCTAAAAAAAGAAAGGATAACCACACAGGAACAGTAGCACTGCTTTGACGCTGGGTGCCGCCAGTCTGCAAAACCAAGCGCAGAACTTGCGAACGACGAAGGTATGAGCTACCGTGGAAATGTGCGTGGCTTTACGGTAAGTTTAGGTTTTATACATCGTGATTTGAACGTGGAAACGTTCTTACGCAACATTTCTGCGCGTACGCACCGTTTATACATGAGGCCCCAGATGATCCAGCCAGCCTCCTGCAGGCAGACTTATCTCAGTTAGAGGCTGAACCTGTTGCGGTTTGTGTCATCTGCAAGCTTCAAGAGCTGAACAGACGGATGAAGATCCTCTCTGTTTTAAAACGCCATTTTTAAATGAAAGAATAGTAATGTGGACACGACCCAAAGTGTGAAAACAAAGGTTGCTCAGTCAAACGCTATGCTGATGGAAGAATCGGAATTTTGCACAAGCAGCGTAAGGCCATGGAGTCGACCTGTTTGTGATTAGTGGTGGCCATGTAATAGTGTGGCCCACTGAAGAACATTTCAGCATCAAAACGTATCTGAACATTACTGCTCACCAGGTTCATCCCATCATGGCTTTGGTTTATCCACACCAGCGGCATTGCTAGCCTTAACACTTGTAGGGGGTCAGCACCAGCTCTCTGATGACTGGGAAGGTGGTTCCTATTGAGGTTTGCATGCGGTCTGTTCTCTTTGATGACTCTCCATCGCTCCACTGTGGAGTTCCCCAATGATCTATTCTAGAGCCCCTCCTTACTTCTCTCTAAATACACTCTTCCCCTAGGATCCATTTTAAGAAAATTGATTATTTCTTTTCATTTTTATGCAGATGACCCCCTACTTGCCTTTAAACCAGAAAGACAACAACCTTTTAAAAACCACTGTTGGACGGCCTGGAGGACATCAAAGCCTGGATGGCCTTTATTTTTTACAATACAACTGAGGTGTCCTCATTTTTTGACCCAGTGGGTCCAGTGACTTCCCCCCATTTTAATCTAGATCTGTTAGAACATTTTGTTAAGTCCTCCACAGAGTTTGGATGTGATTATGGATGTCGAATTTAATTTGAACAATCAAATTAGCTCTTTGATAAAGTTGACCTTTTTATCCAATTGAGACTTTTATGTAAAGTCCAGGCCTTTTGATTATCATTTGGTGATTTTAAAAAAGCTATACATGCTTTATTCTCATCACGGCTCGATTTCTGTAACTCCCCTACATTCAGGGGTCAGCCAGACTCCCCTGTCCCACCTTCAGTTGGTACAGAACGCCACAGCAAGTCTCTAAACAGGCACTAAGATGCGTGACCATATCACCCCAATACTCACATCCCTGCATTGGCTTCCCATACAATTTAGGATAAAATTCAAGGTTCAAGGTTCTCATGCTTACGCTCAAAGCTATAAAGGGATTGTCCCCCACCTCTCTTAGTGAAATGAATATTCCTTAGACCCCAGCAAGGTCTCTCATGTCTGCTGATCTGTTTTTGTTGACTGCTTGAAAGTCAAGACTAAAACAGAGGAGTCTGGGCCTTCACTGTCCTGACTCCAAAACTTTGAAATGTTTTGCTCCTGAATGTTAGGATGGCCCTCATTGCGTGCTTTTAAATCCCAACTTAAAACATAGTGGCTTTTAACTCAGTTTGAGAGCTGTTCGTTTCAATCTTGGCCTGATTTTAAAATTTTTGTCTGCCATTGTTTATTCATTTGTTTTATTTATTATATTTTTTTTTCTACCTCTTTCAGCTGTTCCCATTAGGGGTTGCCACAGTGGATCATCTTGTTCCATATCTTCCTGTCCTCTTAATCTTGTTCCATTACACCCATCACCTGCATGTCATCTCTCAGCACATCCATAAACCTTCTCTTAGGCCTTGCTCTTCTCCTCTTCCCTGGCAGCTCTATCCTTAACATCCTTCTCCCACTATACTCAGCATCTCTTGTCTGCACATGTCCACATCAATGCAATCTCACCTCTCTGACTGTGTCTCCAAACTGTAAACCCTGAGCCGACCCTCAAATGTCCTCATTTCTAATCCTGTCCATCCTCGTCACACCCAATGCAAATCTTAGCATCTTTAACTCTGCCACCTCCAGCTCTGTCTCCTGTGCCACCGTCTCCAGCCCATATAACATAGCTGGTCTCACTACCGTCCTGTAGACCTTCTCTTTCACTCTTGCTGATACTCATCTGTCATAAATCACTCCTGACAGTCTTCTCCACCCATTCCACCCTTCCTGCACTCTCTTTTTCACTTTTCATCCACAATCCACATTACTCTGTACTGTTGATCCCAAGTATTTAAACTCCTCCACCTTCTCCAACACTACTCCCTCATCCTCACCATTCCACTGACCTCCCCATCATTCACACACATGTATTCTGTCTGTTCCTTCTGACTTTCATTCCTCTCCTCTCATATCTCCACCTCTCCAGGGTCTCCTCAACCTGCTCCCTACTATCGCTACAGATCACAATGTCATCAGCAAACATCACAGTCCACGGGGACTCCTGTCTAATCTCGTCTGTCAACCTCTCCATCACCATTGCAAATAAGAAAGGGCTCAGAGCCGATCCCTGATGTAATCCCACCTCCGTCACTCCTACCGCAGACCTCTCCTCTGTCACACTTCCCTCGTACATATCCTGTACAACTCTTACATACTTCTCTGCCATTCCCGATTTCCTCATTTATTGTTATTTAAATTCTTATTTTATTGTGTCACTTGGTATATGTTTTGTACAGCACTTTGGGTTCAACTCCAGTTATTTTAAATATCCTCTATAAATACACATGAAATGAAACACTTGGATGGATATGTAAATATTATACTACAACATGTCAGAAGATATTTGCCGTCAATGAAGGCTTCAAGGGATGTGACTAGTTTTAGAGGCTTCAAGCACTTTCACATTTCCTGGACCTCAACTCTATCGAGCATCTTTGGAATGAGGTGGAAATGGCTATTGGCAGCAAGTCTGTGCGGCCGTCTCATTCTCAGAAACTGGAGAACACAATTTTCTCAGATAGATAGATAGATAGATAGATAGATAGTGTGGAGGATGGCCGGCCGTTTATCCTGGCCAATACCCCCAAGCTGCCAGGTGGAGCCCTCTTTGCAGCATGGAGGTCCCCAGAAGACCATGGATAATGGAGTTTTTATGCACAGCCCTGCTGGATGCCATGGGGGCCACTAGGGGACGCTGCAGGGAGGAGTAATGGATATTTTCCCTACGCCCCGGAAGCACACGTCGACAAGAGGAATGATGTACTTCCGGGGTGAAGAAAAGAACTTGTACCTGACCCGGAAGTGATTGAGAGTCACATGGACTGGGGATTAGGAACACTTCCGGGTCAGGAGATATAAAAGGACTGTGGGAGCTCCCAGATGGAGAGCTGAGCTGGGTGGAAGGGTGGCAACGCGTCTGGGAGTGGAGGATTGATTTATTGTAGTCATTGTTGTGATTTATATGAGTATTGTGGAGGAGAGGGTGCTTTGTGCACTGTGGCATTTGAATAAAGTCAACATTTGGACTTTTAACTGGTGTTTGGAGTTGTGGACAGGGGTTCAAGGGAGCGAGAGCGCCCCCTATCTAACACAATAGATAGATTTATAGATAGCTATGAAAGGTACTATATAATAGATAGATAAGCCGCTTTTCCACTGCATAGTACGGCACGACACGGTTCAGTACAGCTCACTTTTGCGGGGCTTTCCACTGGGAACAGTACCTGGTACCTGGTCCTTTTTTTAGTACCACCTCAGCCGAGGTTCCAATCGTGCCGAACCGTTACCGTAAACTCTGCTGGTCACTGATTGGCCGGAGAAAATCGTCATTACTGCGTCACTGGCTATTCTTTTCTTTAAAGTTACAGACACGCGGAAGTTTCGAAAGTTCTCCAGCCACTGAGTGTTTGTAAAACCGGGAACAATCACATCCCACCACTCTGAAGCACGGTTAAATGTCCAAACAGATGGTCTGTTGCGGCGACTTTTTTGCAAAATGTGGAAGATCTGTAATATACAGAATCAGCATTTTAATGTTACACTGGCAGTTAAGTTCATTTTATGCTTTGCAACAGTGATAAAAGTTAGCTAGTGATGTGCTTTTTTTAGATGCTTAACCTTGCGCGTCATCGAGCTAAAGTGTTGTCGTTGTCTGCGTGTTGTTGTAAACGTTCCACGGTGTCACTGCAGTAGAGGCGGCGCAACTATAACGACACGTGAATAATCCCGCCCACTCTAAAGTGGTACTAAACTGCAGTCGAAACGCAAACCGAGCTGAACTGAGCCGAACCAAGGTGAGCTGTACTGAACCGTGTCGTGCCGTACTATGCAGTGGAAAAGCGGCTATAGATACTTTATTAATCCCAAGGGGAAATTCACGCACTTCAGCAGCATACTGATAAAAAACAATATTAAATTAAAGAGTGATAACAATGCAGGTATAACAGACAATAACTTTGTATAATTTTAACGTTTACCTCCCCGCGTGAAATTGAAGAAATTGGAGCCTGCTCAGCTCCCGTCGCTCTGCCACGGATGTCAAACTGTCCAGCTCTGTGCCTACAATAGAGCCTGCCTTCCTCACCAGTTTGTCCAGGCTTGAGGCGTCCCTCTTCTTTATGCTGCCCCCCCAGTACACCACCGCGTAGAAGAGGACGCTCACCACAACCATCTGATAGAACATCTGAGGCATCTTATTGCAGATGTTGAAGGACGCCAGTCTTCTAAGGAAGTATAGTCGGCTCTGTCCTTTCTTACATAGAGCATCAGTATTGGCAGTCCAGTCCAGATTATCATCCAGCTGCACTCCCAGGTATTTATAGGTCTGCACTCTCTGCACTGTCACCTCTGAGGATCATGGGATCCATGAGGGGCCTTGTCCTCCTAAAATCCACCACCAGCTCCTTGGTTTTGCTGGTGTTCAGATGTAAGCGGTTTGAGTCACACCATTTAACAAAGTCCTTGATTAGGTTCCTATACTCCTCCTCCTGCCCACTCCTGATGCAGCCCATGATATCAGTGTCGTCAGCGAACTTTTGCATGTGGCAGGACTCCGAGTTGTATTAGAAGTCTGATGTATGTTAGCTGAACAGAACCAGAGAAAGTCCAGTCCCCTGCGGCGCTCCTGTGCTGCTGACCACAATGTCAGACCTGCAGTTCCCGAGACGCACATACTGAGGTCTGTCTGTAAGATAGTCCACGATCCATGGCACCAGGTATGGAGTCTTGTAGACTCCACAGCCAAAAAATTCACAAAGGCCACAGGAGGTGCAACCCGCTAGGCGTACCTAATAAACTGGCAACTCGGTATACGTCACTAACTGCCAATTTCTACAACCTAAAGGGAAAGTGGAAGCGAGGAGCAAACTTCCTTTGCAAATGCACTGCTGATCTGATTCTTGTCACAATTCCAACTGAACAAATCTTGACAATTATTACGCTGTCAACAGTTTTATAACGAGTAGCTGCCACAGTATTTGTGTTTAAAAAACACAAAGCGCATCGAATTGACGGGAGAGACACACATGAACTGACGATGAATTATGTGTTATTCCTCTGTAATTCATTAAGACTGCGGCATGCATAATGATGTGCAATTGATCTCAGAGTAAAGTTTACCGAGAATAAATTAAAACTGAATAAAACCCCCCAATTAGGTTTGCTAGACACACATGATAAAGCAACAATGGGCAAATCTACTTGCTGTGTTTGATTTATGAATGACACAATATTTTTAAGGGGGAAAACAAAAGTCTGAATTACTGTGTACGTCGCCCTAATTCAGGGTGTTCATAAGAAATGTAACGAATGGCTTCATGAGGCAGAAGTACAAAACCGGTGAAAAGTTTTTGAGCACCTCTGATTTTCCTGTTTATCTTCAGTTTTAATTAGTCGAAATGCAATGAATGACCTAAAATGGCAAAAAGGTAAGCAGTAAACTGCTAGATGTTTCAAATGAAAGTTTAGGTTAGCAAAAACTGAAAAACAAAGGAAATTCAAATGGGCCTTCTTCAGGAAACAACTAATAGGTTACACCCTACCTACGTTCTGCAGCAGTTAAAGTAAATGAAGCCTTGCAAGTTGAAGCAAACAATTTGCACTGGTGTCCCAACTTCTGTCGATTACTTAAAAACCCTCTTGTGTGTCTTAAAGCAGAGTTGGACCGGACTGCTGTGTTACTACACCCTCTAAAGCAAGAGTTCCCAAAAACATTTTTCGGCTATAGACCCCTTTACCAAAAACTTTTAAAACCGTCGACCCCCTAGTCATTTACTTTACTTACTCAAATTAATAAATTTGTACAGTACTCGATATTAGATATTTCACTAGATACAGTATGAAACTTTTCATTTAAATCACTTATAATTAATTATTGAAAAAGATAAAAGGACTACGGAATATGGCATTATCTTGTGCAACATTTAATATTGAAACCTGCACTAACAAAAATTAAAGCAAAAAAAAAAAAAAATACGAGCAGTTTTTTTATGTTTTTGACATTTATGAAATAAATATGTGTATTTAAAATAAGTACAAATAGTCCAAGCTGTACTGTCTTCATTTCTTTTTTGGTTCAGTCATATTATTATTATTATTATTATTATTATTACATACAAATCAATTAATTTTTACAAAAAATAGAATTGAGAACAAGTCGACCCCCACCCCTGAGAGAGAGAGCGTGGCCAACGGGGTAAAACTTAAGGCTTGTAAACTTACCTAAATTGATGAATTTGATAAGCCAATAGAGATGAACGGAGAAGAAAAAGAAATGCGGAAATAATTGCTTCCTCTGTGCTTTTAGAGCTTATTCTAAAATATTATTGATTAGATCCTGCCATGTTTTGAAAAAAATCTGTACAGCTCCTCTTACTGAGTATTTGATTTTTTCCAATTTCAAATAGTATAACACATCAGTTACCCACCGACTTAAAAGAGGAGAGTTAGGATTCTTCCAGTTTAGCAAAATAAGTCTGCGTGCCAAAAGTGTAGTGAATGCAATCACAGTTTGTGTGTCCTTCTCCACTTTAAACCCATCTGGAAGAACACCAAACACAGCTGTTAGTGGGTTAGGAGGGATTGTGAGTCCAAGGCTCTCTGAAAGGCACTTCAAAATTTTGGTCCAGAATAATGTTAATTTGGTGCAGGCCCAAAACATGTGACCCAGTGAGGCTGGGACTTGATTGCAACGTTCACAGGTTGGATCTCATCCTGGAAAAACTTTGGAGAGTTTTAGGCGAGACAGATGTGCTTGACATATAATTTTGAGTTGAATAATTGTATGCTTTGCGCATATGGAGCTCGAGTGAATCATCTGCATTGCTACCTCTCACTCCTTTTCTGATATATTGATTAAGAGATCTTTTTCCCAGTGTCCTTTTGGATCATTGAAAGGGAGGGACTGTAGAATAATTTTATATATTGCAGAGAGGGTGTCTGAGTCCTTGAAATTGAGCAATATATTTTCCAGCATGGACGAGGGTGCAAGATGAGGAAAATCGGGCAGGTTCTGTTTAACAAAGTTCCTAATTTGAAGATAGTGAAAAAATTTGGAATGTAATTCTTCATAGGATACAAAGATGTTGTCTTTATAAAGATCTCTAAGCAAGTTAATCCCAGATTTTTTCCAAATATTAAAAACTGCATATGTTCGTGAAGGTTGAAAGTGGTGGTTCTCTTGCAGAGGTGCCACAGATAAAAGCTTCTCCATCTTAAAATGCTTTCCACATTGGTTCATATTCTGAGTGAGTGAAGCACAATTGGGCTTTTAGTATATTGCCGATAACTCACATTTATTGGGGCACAAAGCAAGGAATATAAAGAAGTACTGCAGGATTTTACTTCTCTCGTGGACCAGGCCTGTGTATGTTCATCTATTTGTGTCCAGGTTTTTACAGCTTGTATGTTTGCTGCCCAGTAATAAAACTGAAAGATGGGTAGAGTCATGCCACCTTCTGGCTTAGGTCTTTGTAGGGTCGCTCTTTGGATACGTGGATATTTTGAGTTCCAAATAAATGAGGTCATTGTTGAATCTAATTGCTTAAAAAAATGATTAATTAATGTATATTGGAATGTTTTGAAATAAAAAAGGAGCTTAGGAAGAATATTCATCTTAACAGTGTTAATTCTTCCAGCTAGAGTGAGATGAAGGTTTGACCATCTATGCAAGTCTTGCTTAATTTTTTCCATGCAGATGGCAAAATCTTCTTGATAAAGAGCTTTGTGTTTACTTGTGATGTTTACCTCGAGGTATTTAAACTGATCTGCAATGATAAAAGGTAGGTTGGTTCAGTCATATTATTAACTGAAGAAATGAAAACTTTTATTAACAAACAATTTTGACAGCCCCTGTGATAAAAAAAATCCCAATAATGTATGTACTTACTTGAAACAGAAGATTTTTGTTCAAACTCGAATAAATAAACTGTGTCCTCTGATTTTCTTTTTCGTAGTACTGCTCCTCAATAAATAATTATATTCAAAGTTCAAATCACAAATAAGTACATGTCACATCAAACAAACTAATTTCTAGTGTTTTATGACAGCATGACCGTACAAGACTGATAGATTCTGCTAATATCAAATATCCGTCGTCTCGTCCCACCGCGAGGAAGTGCGGACACACAATGGTTTCTCATGTCCGCACTCTCTTTGATACGTTCGATAAGACAATGCACAGACATGTTTGTGCTACATGTATTTTCAGGCATTCTTACGTGTGACTCTTTTAATGACACATTTTACCTTTTCGTTTGCAAGTTTGGTATGTAATGTGTTTTTATCAAAAAAGTGATTTTTTGAATTGTTTTACTTCTTAATTAGGTACCTATTGGAATCATAGATATTTTGAAGTACCAAACAAATAGCAGTAGTAAGGGGGTCTATTTTTGCTGTCGTCGACCCCCAAATTTTTTTATTGAAACTATCGACCCCTAGAAAGTTCAAATCGACCCCAGGAGGCCTCTTGATCTAAAGGACGACTTGGACAATATTCCATTGATAATATCAAGAAAATGGCAATTAACAAATGAAATGAGATGGAGTGTTCTTATCTTTAGAAGTACAGGCCTTCCTTTTAGAGGAATTGCAAAAAAAAAAAAAAAATCCAAGTGTCAGTGACTCCGGTGGTTGTCTATGCAATTCAAAGGAAATTGGAAGAAGCTCTGTATCTATTTTCTGGTTATTTCTTTTTTCATTTTAATACATGTTTGGTTGGGGTTTATTGTTGCAAGACATGTGGGTTAATTAAAAGTGGGTACTAAATTACGTCATGTGAATATTCTATATTTATATAGATCAGGGATCTCAGACTCCAGTCCTGGAGGGCCGCAGTGGCTGCAGGTTTTCATTCTAAGCCTTTTCTTAATCAGTGACCTGTTTATGCTGCTAATTCACTTCTTTTGAATTAATAATAACCTTTGGCTGAAGACAAACCAACCACCCATTGAAATGGAAATTCTCGGATGACGCTGGGCCAGGATTGACCACCCTCTACGCAAGACACCATCAAACATTACCAGACGAGCTTTGTGCTGGAATCCTCAAGGCAATGCGGTTGATCATGGAATACCAAGGACTTAGAAGAATGGGCAATACCTGGAAGTCAGTTAGATAGAAAGGCTCAGGATCGAGACGTCTGGTGGGTCTTAGGTTAAACACTATGCCCAATAGGGGTAGCAGGCAAAAGTAAGTAAGTAAGTTTAATTAAATTTAATTATTTACATTAAATTAGAGCTTTTCTCACTACTCAAAGATCTTCCGTGAGTGGGGAGCCATTTCAACCACCACTAATGTGTAGCACCCACCGGTATGATGTGATGGCACCCATTTTTGCGCCACTATGCTCACCACACATGAACTATTAGGAGGTGAAGTAGTGAGAGACAGTTAGCTAATTAGAGACAGGGGATGATTAGGGGGCCAGAGTGATTAGGCCATGGTGGACAACTTACCCAGGACTTCGGGATACACACCCTGCTATTTACAAAGGATACCCAGGGATCTTTTATGACCACAGAGACTCAGGAAATTGGTTTTATGTCTCATCAGTAAGACAGCACCATTTCTCCAGCATAGTGTCCCCGTCACTGTACTGGGGCATCTGGGTCTACATTCAGACATAAGCGCCACCCTGCTGGCAACACCAACACCTCTTCCAGTAGCAACCCAAGCTAGATGATCTCCCATCCTGGCCAGGCCCAAACAGGTGACCTTTTCTGAAGTGCTTTTGTTTTTCTTGTCTTCTAATTATTTCTTTGAGATTTTGTCACGCCCTTGCAGATACATACTGGGGACAAAAATGTCATGTTATGTCATTTTTATTACCACACTTAATCCATACCAGGGTCATTTGAGGGGTCCCAGTTAGCATGGTGCACAAGGCTGGAACAAACTCTGAAGAGGATGCCAGTCCATCACATTGAAAACACACACACACACATGCACACACACACCCATACACAGACACACACACACACATGCACACCCACACACAACCCATACACACACGTATGCACACAAATAGATGCACATACACATACACACACACACACACGCACACACACACACACACAGATACACAAACATGCACACACACACACACACCCTCACACACACACACACATACAGATACACAGACACACACACACACATGCACACCCACACACAACCCATACACACACGTATGCACACACATAGATACACAAACACACACATGCTCACACACACAGACACACACACACATGCACACCCACACAGATACACAAACACAGAAATACACAAATGCACACACAGATGCACACACACACATACAGATACACAGACACACACACACACCCATAAAGATACACAAACATGCACACACACCCATACACATCCACACAGATACACAAACATATACACACACACAGATGCACACACAGATACACACACATGCGCACACACATGCGCACACCCAGATACACAAACGCACACACACATGCACACACAGTCCAAACGACTTTGTTCTAACGTGGTTTACTTGGGGGGCCATGACAACTCTCAAAGCAAATGCAAGAAAAGAGGATACCGCTCACTAAAAGCAGAACGATTATATATAAGGGTACAGATTTGCTCAAATACATCAAAAACAAAACAGAAACGAATTAACACAAATGTAAACAACAACATCTGTCCATCATCTGGTTAAAGAGCCACAACCAGATTGAAGACAATGGGTCACACAAACCAGACACAGTCACAGTCCTGGAGACCTTGACCAACAAGCCTCCTCCTTCCTATTGACCATTCTATAGCTGAGTCGGTGCTGGACCAACCAATCAGATGACAGGACCCTACAGTGCTCCTTAACCTGAGATGACTTTTTCCATAGACAGGCAAACAACTTGGCAGTAGAGCTGTGGCACCAAGTGAGAAACACAATAGTGGAGGGTTAGTAACGGTTTATACATATTATATTACTTATATTTATGCACAATTGACTAACAGGCAGAGATACAGAATGTACAGCTAATCAGCAGCTCTAGTCAGGGTGTACTAAACTGAAGTTGGGATTTAAAAGCTGAGACTGAAGGGGTTTCTCTTGCAGTAGCAGTCAGACAATCCCACAGCTTCTGGGACCTGGAGCTAAAATCTCGACTTTGCGCTGTTATTTTATTAATCCTTGGCATGCTGGCATCTTGAAATTTGAATGTGCACACAGGGTTGTAAGCAATGATAAATTCAGATAAGTAAGAATGGACTTGGCAATTGAAGGTTTCATATGATAAAAGGAGGATTTTGAAATCTGCTCTAAACTTAACCGGGAGCCAGTGTAAGGACCTGAAGACTGAGGTTATGTGTTCCTACTTTCTGTTTCTTGTAATAATTCATACAGCAGCATTTTTAATTCACTGAGAGCTGTATAAAGAATGATTTCAGCAGCCAGTGAACACTGCATTGCAGTAATCAATACTACTAGAAGTGAATGCATGAATTAATTTCTCAGTATCCTACATGGTTAGGAAACATCTTCATTTTCTAACATTTTTAGGATGGAAAAAACATGTTTTGGATAGTTTTGTAATATGCGTTTTAAACATCATGGTAGTTTCAAAAGGTAACTTCTAAAAAGTAAAACTAATGGTGATTCCAACTGAGTTAAATAATGACAAATGTACTCAGCATCATTCACTCTGGTAATGGACATTTGTCTTTTATCTGTGTTCAAAGACAAGTCATTGTCATCCATCCACTCCTATAACTCACTAACACATCTAATTGGGGACAACAGCGGAGAAACGTCATTTGGTCTAAAAGAATGGTAGAAGTGAGTGTCATCTGCAGGTCAGGTCAGGTTGGGGAGTGTGCTCTGGTACACCACATGATGAAACAGCACGGGATCCTGGTTGGCAACCCCCCAGGCAGACACGTGCTCCAAGCCCACCCTCTGGAAATGACCATCTATAGTATAATTGCTGCTGTGCCTTTTTAATGATGTAGGTGGTGTTAAGGTCCCAGCTGGGAGTGTTTGTGATAAGTCAGGTCAGGTCAGGTTGAGGAGCATGCATGGGATCCTGGTTGGCAACCCCCCCAGGCAGACATACAATCCAGTCCCACCCTCCGGAGATGACCATCTATCTGCCATAGCCAGGTGTTAAGTGGGTGTCCCCTTGGCCTGGTTCAGCTGCTCGCATTCTATGCATTATATAGTGCCTATCTATCTATCTATCTATCTATCTATCTATCTATCTATCTATCTATCTATCTATCTATCTATCTATCTATCTATCTATCTATTATATAGTGCCTTCCACATCTATCTATCTATCTATCTATCTATCTATCTATCTATTATATAGTGCCTTCCACATCTATCTATCTATCTATCTATCTATCTATCTATCTATCTATCTATCTATCTGTCTGTCTGTCTGTCTGTCTGTCTGTCTGTCTGTCTGTCTACTAGACCCCGATCAGAGCCTCCATTGACTTGGGGAAAATCACAGCATCGTCAGCAAAGTCAAGATCAGTGAATCTTTCTTCACCAACAGATGCCCCACAACTGCTGGACCCCACGACCCCTTATCAAATCGCCCCCAACGCCCCCCCAACAACCAGTCCATGCAAGCATTGAAGAGAATAGGAGCAGAACACACCCCTGACACACCACAGAATCACCTGGGAAAAACGCAGAGGTCCTGCCTCCAATCTGCACAGCACTCACAGTACCAGTGCATAGGCCGGCCATGATATCCAGCAACCTCGAGGGGATCCCGCGAACCCTCAGGATGTGCCACAGGGAAGCTGGATCAACTGAGTCGAACGCTTTACGAAAATCGACAAAGGCAAACTTAATGTTTTATTTCCGGTGAAGGCGTCGCTTATGGAATAGTTAAAGAGAACTGATTGCTTATTAATTTCATTGCATTCTAATTATTTTAAACGAATAGACTCTCCATTAATACACGAGGAGAAAAGAAAACGGACGAGGCAAAGAAAGCGGCGCTGGTGTCAGTGGTGGTCACGCTGTTCAAATGGTCGAATCATTTGCATTCTAAAAGGAACGGCAGGGTACTTCCAAATTACTTCTTTCTCATAACTTTTCGCCAGAAATCCTCACTTCGTATTCCCCGAGTGACCCTGAGCTACTTGACCCACTTTACTCCAAGTGCTCCCCTGTTGTTAAAACAGAGCTGAAGAAAACTCAGCCCAGTGAAAGGGAGGATTGAAACCCGCAAGACCTTCGTGTCGACCTATTTAGAATCCCTCGGAGGAACATAAATACATTTACATGCGTTATTGTGCGCGTCTAATTTGATTTATTGTAATCAGAGTGCACTGGGATGTCAGACGCTGACGGAACAAGTGCTGGCCGTTCACCCCGAGGTGGCTCCATTCTCAGCGCTGCAGCGTCCACATTATCACTAAAGCAGATGTGTGTCCAGCTCGGGTAAACAGACACGCCACCTGAATAAATGTGACCCTGCATTAGGCTTCGTCATCGCTCTTTATTTGTATTTATGTAGAAGGGGAAAGTACATCATTTAGAGTGAAAATAATAATAAACTGTGCTTTGTTAAAAGTACACCGCACCTTTTTTTTTTTTTTTTTACAAATCTTAAATGAGTTACTATATTTTCTGAAATTAGCTACATTAAAATTAATTACACATATTCTAACGAGTTTCCTGTATCGTTGTTCTTAAATGCAAACCGTATACGAATTTTCCGTCAAATGAAACGTCACTGCTTTTATCCGGACTTGTCGCCGCACTTTGCCATTCTGATTTTATTTTCATGTCAGGTCTCCTCGTCGCTCTCCTTTAATTAAACAGAGCCGCAAAATATGATAAAAGAGTCCGATATATTCGTGATTCTTTGTGCATAACACCACCTGCTGTTTTCTTGCGCGACTTTCGTAAGTGACACTAAATTTCCTGATCATATTTTCGCACTCCCGAAAAATAACGGATCTGTAATGGCGCCTTAGATTATGCCGTTCCTTTGCTTGTCATAGAGCCATCTTATTCTGGAGGGGCTTCTGTACCATACGACGTTGGTTCTTTGGGTTTTGTGAAGGTTCCTAAAATACGTGAAAAACAGGAAACCTTAAATGTCTGCTAGACGGTCTAGCAGGACAAGAGGTCAAGAAAACCTGAGCTGCAAGTCTGAGCTACCGCGTACAACAAGAATCGCTCTTTAAAAAAAAAAACACAAATCTGTTTACATTCATTCATGTTTTGTGGAAACTGCTACGGTCTTAAACAAAAAAGTTTTTTTTTTTTTCTGAAAACAGCTTTACGGATGATTCTTTTGTGAACCATAAAATGCTGCCCGTGAAAAACAAGTCCGCCACCTTGTTTTTTAAGACAATGGCCTCTGTTAGGACTCGCTTTTCAGGTGGTCATCTTCATATGCCACCCGCTCAATGCCACCTCTTCATTTATGCAGCTCATTTGTTTCTCTATATATTTACCTAATGGGTGTGCATCCAGAATGTTCATTCCAAATTCAAGTCAATTATCAGGACAAGCATCGGGCAAAAATCAAGGAGCTGTCTGGGATGAGCCGCGACGAATCTGTGGATCTCTTCAGCGCATCTTCATTCTAACTAATTATTAATTATTTAGTGTCATTCATAGATCATTTTATGCATACCATTTTTTTTACAAATACAGTGTTATGGTATCATTTATTACCCATGTGTGGTATAGAGCCGTTCCTTATTTATCTAATTAATTTATTTAAGGAAATGTCAAAACTGTACCGCAAAATGATCATGCACGTAACGAATAAATTAGATGTGCATATCAAACAGGCAATAGATAATAGAAAACGCCCTGTAAAAACATACTACACATAGATAAAGGATATTAAAATTACTCTATACTGTATTGAATGAATGAATAAACACAGAGATAATCAAAAACAGATAGCAAAGGCACTCTACAGTAAACACAGATAGATGGAAGTCGCGATAGAATATACAATGCATAAACAGAAGGATAAAATGATTTAAAAATGCACAGTTCAATAGATAGATAAACAGGTAAGCCAGACACTATACAACAGATAGAAAAACAGATGGAAACCAATATATAACCCGCCTATACTGTAGTCGCAGTAAAGGCACTATATAATAGATTTGAAAATAACTGTATAACATAAATAGAGTGATGCAGTGCTTCAAAAATTCAGAAAAGATATGTAAGGCACTATATGTGGGACATGAAAGGTGCTACATAATAGATACTATACAAAAGTTATGACGTCACTGATAGATAGATAGATAGATAGATAGATAGATAGATAGATAGATAGATAGATAGATAGATAGATAGATGTGTAAGGCACTATATAACAGATAGATAGATAGATAGATAGATAGATAGATAGATAGATAGATAGATAGATAGATAGATTCGGACTTGATTGGATACAAATGTAAAGTACGAAAAGCAGGAGTGCAGCCCGTCTGATTGATGCCATGTTTCCCTTTCGATTCGTCGAGCTCGGCCGGCGGCCCTAGCTGTTGCTTATTGTATTCTTAACAGAAGTGCCATTCGCGCTCGAACAGATCTTTATGATATGCCCTCTTTTATTTTCCGCTTTTCTTTATTATGTTTCAGGCACAAGGGGCTCTTCAGTGCGTGCGTGTGTGTGTCTGTGTGGTCTGAATGAGGGAGTTTTAGTCAGGCACAAGTTGATTTTTGACTACCCCGTGTAATGCGGTAATTACGGCCCGGTTCAATTAGATGTGCAGGTCCAGGACCCCACACGTCTGAACTCAATCTGCTTTTATTCGTGTGTTCAGCTCTGTGCCTCCCTTTGAGATGATTCAGAGACCCCCACACTAGAGGTCAAATCCACAAGCCAAAGCAGAGAAAAAAAAAAACAAAAGAAAACAATTAGAAATTCTTCACAAGCAAGCATCTTAAGAAGAGCATATGCTTTGGATCATATAGCTCTAACCTGGTATAACCGATCGCATGGAAACTATATGGTGACATGTATCTTAATTTCGTATTTCTTGGCATATAACACGCTTCCGTTTCTTTCCCTGGTCTGAATTAGCTGAGATTTTTTTAAAGTGATGTAATGTATTATCAGAGGTCTTCACACCAAACGTGGTTTTATTAGCAATGTAAAAGATAATAATTAGTCAGTGGTTATTATAAAATAAAGCAGTTTGTGATGATTGAAACAACTGTTTTTACCATGCGACATTTAGTAGTTCACTTCCGCTGACATACTCCTACTTTTGTAAAAGCAAAATAAAATAATTAGTAGTAGATCAATTTCTTTGTAAAAACAAAGAATAAAATTAGCCATACAATGTGTGTTCGAAACACCTTAAGCAGACAGCGTGTGGCCATTTCAGGAGCATTTTCAATCTTTCTTCAATACGTCAATTTTCGGACTTTGCTGATTCTTTCACGAGGTCCTCGGCAGCCTTCACGGCCACGCGGATATTAGGAATTGGAGCTTCAAAACCCTCAAAGAATAGAATCGGGTACTCTAGAAGATTAGAGCGAGTTAAGATTAAATCAGAATTAGCGGGTGTTTAGTAAACAGTTACATTAAAATAAAGCAGATACTTTCCTTTTCCTGCAGTCATTAGTTTTTTTTATATATTTGTATTTTCAAAGATGTAAAAGGTTATGTCTGGATTTAACGTTAGTCCATGAACCTTAATTTTATGCCATGGAAATGTCCCCTTAGATCGTGTTCCGGAGACGAAAATCACCTGGAACATAGAGCGCGGGGTAACAACGACACTAACGTTCTACATATGGAGTCTAAAACGTGCATCTATCTATCTATCTATCTATCTATCTATCTATCTATCTCATAGTTCTTTTCACATCTATCTTTCCAGAATATAATTTGAATCATTATAAACAATAATAGGTTAAAAAAATAATAATTTTCACACACACACAGTTACACGCACACACACACACACACACACACACACATATATATATATATATATATATATATATATATATATATATATATATATATATATATATATATATATATATATATATATTTATTTGCCCTTTAAATATATTGAAAAGATATTCATTAGTTGTTAACATATATTTTACTCAAACAGTGGCCTTTTTAAATGCATTGCACTGCGTCTCCAATATGTGAACTGTATATAATATAAAATGTCTATTTACCTATAGTGGACCGACGAGGCAATGATAGAGCTACCTATTTTTGCCCAGTTGTATTTTAAAGAAAACAAAAACGGCATTTGACCAGAAGAACTTGATAGCAACTGCATTTTTTCTGCTTGAGATTATGTAAAGTTTAAATTTCCCCTTGGTGACAAAATGTCTATCTATCTATCTATCTATCTATCTATCTATCTATCTATCTATCTATCTATCTATCTAATGAAATAGGAAGAGTTTAAATAGAATCTGTTTTTCTATTTAGTCTAATGTTTATCTATCTGCGTCGTTGTAACTTTTGTATAGTGCATTTAATAACTATGAATTTTTGCGTCTCTGTGCCCTATTTATTAATTTCATGCCCCTCTCTCTCTCTCTCTCTCTCTCTCTCTCTATATATATATATATATATATATATATATATATATATATATATATATATATCAGCACTGGGCACAGGGCAAGTTGGGTGCAGGGCCCATGCGTTCTCGCACTCACCCAGCACGTTGACAGCCACTGCACGATGTCAGTCTGCTGTGCAGTTTATCTCACACTCTGCCGCCCGCCCTGTCTGGGGCTAATTCCTGCTTTGCTGTCCAGAAGGGTGCCGGGTCGATAATGGACTGATGAGGGTACATATTCCTGCAGACGAACCTACACTACATGTACCGCATGCTGAACTTTTGCCACTTGGCTCAAGCAAATAACCCTTACAAATAAAAAGCATTAGTTTTTGAAGCGGACTATCTCGGGTATTGGACATTGCACGCCCATTACACGGCACGTTACTTTTCTGTGTTTAAGCGCACAGAAGCGGTGGTTTCAGACATCCGCGGGGAACGAAAGCAATACACTTAAAAAAAAGAGAGCGCAACATTCGATTAAAGATATAGGCGAGAGCTGTCTGTGTAAGACGTTTAAAGTTCATGTAAATATGTATCGAAGTATACGTTTTTTATAGGCTTTGAACCCGTTATTGTGCTTAATAGGAGTAAAATGTGTTCTAGATAGATATGAAAGGCACTAGATAGATAGATAGATAGATAGATAGATAGATAGATAGATAGATAGATAGATAGATAGATAGATAGATAGATAGATAGATAGATAGATAGATACGAATGTCATTATATAAAAGATAGATAGATAGATAGATAGATAGATAGATAGATAGATAGATAGATAGATAGATAGATAGATAGATAGATAGCGTCATTAGTTTTAAGAGTCCGTTTAGTCTAATTCAAGTTCGTGGAGTGCTAAAAGTTTAAATGGTATTTAAATGTCACGCTTTTAGAATTTGTAATTCCATTATGAGATTTTTTTAATCCAATATTCGTTCATCCAATTTTCTGATTTTGTCCTGATTTTGGAAAACGTGTCGTTTAAAAGTTGTATAATATTTGAAATGCTATTCACTCTTGGACTTTGACTCGTTCGTTCTGGCGCTTTCATTACGGACGCATTGAAGGCATGAGCCAGGTATTGTCATTAATAAATGTATTTCGAAAATGATATCTTAATATACATCTGCTGTCACTTAGGCTTATTGTCCTTGCGCGCAGTTTGCGCTGAACAAACACTTTAAACAGGGAGATGAATGTGAAGTGCGCGGCCGCTTTGTCATGCTAATCGATACGGCGTTTGTATCAGAATTCCTTGTTTAAAGTTGCGATTAGCGCTCAATCAATGCGGGTCACGCACTTCTCAATGGGGTCCTCGATCTTAAAGGTGTGAATTTAGGTGCATTTTTTTTTCTTCTCTCGCACTAACGTTTCTTTATTCCAGACATATCATGGTTATTTAGTTGTGTTTTTATTTCGTCGTATTTTGGTCAGTAATTATAAGCTGTGTTAACGATTCTTCTTCATCTTCATTTTCTTACCATTTATCGCTCCATCCCGCTGTATTCCCGCGCGTGTTTTCTTTCAGAAATCCGCGTAGAGATTAAAAATGAAATGGACGCAGAATAATTGCTTAATAACTAACAGCTGATAAAGGTTAGAGTGGCACTTCAAAGTGTTTTAATCTTGATGATTATTTTTGAAAGATTTCACGCCTAAAACGTTTAATTCTACCTATTTTCATACAGTGAAAAAGTAGAAAGGACGGTTTAATGTTTTATTTATGAGTGGTGGGAAAGTCTAGGTTTAATCTCAACTTCCCCACTTCCTCTCCATCTGAAAATAATTTTCCATTCCCTGTTAAACATTTTAGTCTAAATGGTTTTCCCCCTTTCCATCTGCGGCTTATTTGGACAAATGCGCTTGTGTCTTTAGAAATCTTCTCCAGAAGACCCAAACGCATATTGTTTCTTAACATTTGTTAGGATTCTTTTTCCACCTATGGCCCCGAAAGAAACTTAAACAAGAAAGAGAAAAGAAGAAAAGGGCGTTTGTGGGCAAATGGGGGGGTCGGGGGGGCTCGAAGTGTGTTCACTCCACTGAGCTTAACCCCCTTCTCCCTCCATTCAAAGCTCTCCAAGTTGGGCAAACTGAAAAGAAAAACAATAATTAGAGATAATTGCCTGTGTCCAAACACTGGCATCAAAGCCTTTCGGGTTCGTTTGTGAGCGGCTCTGCTGTGGGATCCCGTAGGATGCCCCCCACCCATTCAGCTTTTCAGACCCCACAGAAGATGACAGATGGGGAGACCCTCCTGCGCTTCCCCATGGCCGCTCCATGTCAAAAAAGAGACGGGCGCTTGGAGTAAAGAAAAGGTCGAAATAAGATGAACAATCGCATGTGGGGCGGCTCTGCAGGAGAAAGGCAGAGGAGCACACGGAGCAAGGAAGCCCCCTTAACCCCCCGCCCCCTCCTCCTCCTTGAGCTCTCCGGGGAGCCACGGCTCGTGTACTTTTGGCTCATTGATGCCGAGCTTTGAGCCTATTGTTCAAGTCGGGTCCACTTTATTATTATTATTATTATTATTATTATTATTATTATTATTATTATTATTGGGAAGTTTCGATCGACCTGAACCTAACGATTCTTTTTTCTTTAATTCATAAGGCATCGTGTGCTGAAAAGTGCGCGAGGCCGACTCTCAGCTGAAGACCACCATCAATGCCGTAAATTGCTTCTCCATTTGGCATTGTCGCTTGTCACTCTCACAAGTCAACACAAATATTTACGTATCATCTCCACGGGAGTGAAAAGGGAGAAAACAAACTCGACCTACCAGGATAGAGAAGAGCGGAGGAGCAGAAACTAGCGCTCTGGGCAGGCAGCCCTCATGGCTCACAGTGCGGGGCGAGTAATTAATGACAAATGAAATTGTCGGCAATCGCCAGAAAAAGGTAAAAAAATAAAAACAAGCAAATAACCTGTACTCGGTGTAGCGCTTATAAATTATGAACTTTATATTACATAGTTGTATAAAGTGAAACTCTGAGGATGATGAGCAGAGTTCGAAATCGAGACTGAATTAGCAATATCTTGAGATGATTGCCTCCGCCACAAGGTGGCGCACTTCTAGCATTGAACTTCAGTAGCCGTTTTCCAGAAATCCCAGAAAACAAACTGACACTGGGCCAGTGTACGGCCAGTGTGTGCAACCAACAACAGCTCTTTTGGGATCTGCACAATTTTGGGGGCAATGGTGCAATGTGTACAAACAGACAGCAAGTCCAAATTTAGTCATGGACCTGAAAAACGTCTATGCCTTACTAGTCCATCCATCCATTTTCTATATTGGCTTATGCAGGGTAGAGTTGCTGGGCACAGGCATGAAGAACCTCTGGATAGGGCACCATGTCCATCACTGGATGAACACACACAGCATTGGGCCAGTATAGAACCACTAATCTACCTGACCTGCGTAATTTCGGACTGTGGGATGAAACCAGAGCACCCAGACAACACTAACATGGACACGGTGTGTCACTTTCACACCTTCAGGGTATAAAGCAAGGTAATCAGTTCAAACCCAAACCAATAGGGGGTGCTGTAGCTAATCGGACTCCCTCTGTCTCTTCCATCTGCAGTACCAAGAAGAGCCTCAGCCAATGGCACCACCCTAGGAGCCTAGAGAAGGCCCCGCCTCTTCTGGTCGAGACCAAATAAAAGGGGGCGTGTCCAAAGCACCAGGTCTCATTTCGAACCCTGAACTCGAAAGCAGAAGGAGCTCCAGAGCTGCCGAAAACAGATGTGCTTCAACTCTTGTGTAGTTTGAAAGCTGTCATGTTTTGTTTCCTTAGCGAGCCACAATACTTTTGTATTGCCTTCATTAAAAGGGGTTGTCAAGGTGGCTCCCCAAAGTTTACTGGGGGCTTCCCCTGTGGCCATGACAGGGGAGAATATGGAAACTCCACACAGAGAGGACATGGGATGTGAACCCATCCACTGCGCCACCCCTTACTTGAAACTTTTTTGCGTGTTTAGTTGTTTTTTTTATCAATTAAATTATATTCAATTATGAATTTTTAGAAATTATTAATTAATAAGAAAAGGAATAAAAAATACAACACTAATGTGTCTATAAACTATTTATTCCCACAAAACACAAAATGACTTTGCATCTATTGGTACTGGTCCACCGTTTTTTTTGTGGTGTAACATGAAAACATTACTGATAATATAATAAAAAATGTGCAGTTGTCTACGGTGGGTTGGCACCCTGCCCGGGATTGGTTCCTGCCTTGTGCCCTGTGTTGGCTCCAGCAGACCCCCGTGACCCTGTGTTCGGATTCAGCGGGTTGGAAAATGGATGGATGAATGGATGTGCAATTGTAGCCACTATGAAACGTTACTTTTTGAAGTCATTCAAATTGTTATTTAAACTTCCACAATCAAAATCAAACACCTACTGTTATTATTAAGTCACTGTGTCACTTACTTACTCAGTGATAATATCCAAAAGTGGGACCCTACGGGGTAGTGACGACATTGGCCAGCATTACCAAAGTGTCACTGGGCCAGCGAGGGACTTACTGAGTTTGTACTGCCAGCCATTTTGGGTCATGTGATGGTCATGTAATGAACACCAGGCATTGGCTGGCATTGTAGCTGGGATCGTTCCGCCGGGAGGCCAGTTTAATGGAAGGACACAGGGAGGCAAATCGCATGGAGTTTTTACTGCCCTGATACAATAGGTGGCAGTCTTCTTGGGCTACGGTGCCTTCGTGGATACCCACAGGGCAGGCTGGGAATTGCAGTCCCGTTAAACAGACCTGCAGTGTTCCATGGTTGCCACCAGGTGGAGCTACAGGGACTGATCCGCCCCACTTTAACTCTTTCAGGGCTGATGTTGACTTTTGTCAAAAGAAGGAGTTGACAATAGTAATCAACTGTCACAAAATCAACCGTTATGTTTTAGTTGGGGATTTGTTGCTAGAAAGAAAGTTAGCTTTGTTGGTTTTGTCCGAGATTTCCTGCACTCCCGTGAGTAGCAAGGCACAAACAACGGCAAAAATGGCCCCAACACCTGGCGAGAGAACCAAGTGGATTGTAAAGTTGAACAATCCGGGGACGACGTTTTGCCAGCCAGACTCTGATTTTGATACAAGCATCCGAAGATGATTGTGAGGTTCCGGTTTCATCTGACTGGTCCCCAGCTATTCGTGGTACTGAACATGTTCAAGTAGCTGACATGCCTAGGGCACTGTTTGCCTGGGAGGACTGCCACTTAACAATGACAAGAAACCAGATTGCAATGCAATGCACTGTGACAGTGACTGCTGCTGCTACTGCCCCAGCCATGCGAAAACAGTCTGGCAGCAAGCCGGCCGCACATTCTTGGCAAACTGGCAGCCGCAGCATGCAACAACAGACATTTTATGTTGATGTCTGTGTGACGCCATTGCTTTTCATAAATATATATATTTTTGGAAACAATATTCAGCCCACAAAGAGTTAAGGAATTTCTGCCTGACCCGGAAGTGGTTCCAACCTGTAGTGTGGTAACACCAGAAGTACACCCGGGTCTGGCATAAAGGAAGCCGCTGAACCTCATCCCAGCGAGCCAGAATCGGGTGGGTGTGGACAAAGCTAATGTGGAGGAGTAAAAGGAGAGAAAGACAGGAAGAAATGTACAGAAAATAAGAGGAATTGTGCCTGTGCGATATTCGTACATTACCTGGAAAGGTATTTGGCAAAACAAATCATTATTTGAACTGATACTTGCATTGATGTTGGTGTGATGGAGGGTTTGGTGGCTCAGTGGCACCCCCTACAGGTTACACTTTACATACCTGGGTAGCATTGTAGACAGACTGGGAGAAAGTAAGAAAAGGCAAAGCCAGGGCAGCCTTCTGGAGTTGGGAAAGGAGCCAGGTAACACTCGTCTGAAGGGGTGGAAGGAGAAAAAGAAAGAAAGAAAGAAAGAAAGAAAGAAAGAAAGAAAGAAAGAAAGAAAGAAAGAAAGAAAGAAAGAAAGAAACTGCACTTGCAGGAAAGGCACTATATAAGATAGATAGATAGATAGATAGATAGATAGATAGATAGATAGATAGATAGATATGAAAAGTACTATATAATAGATAGATAGATAGATAGATAGATAGATAGATAGATAGATAGATAGATAGATAGATAGATAGATATGAAAAGTACTATATAATAGATAGATAGATAGATAGATAGATAGATAGATAGATAGATAGATAGATAGATAGATAGATAGAAAATTTCTGTGAAATGTGACAATGCATAAATAATAGCATTATGAGATTACGAGCATAATAAATAATTAAATGCGTTATACATTTTTCTTTTTTTTGTTGTTTTTTATGTTTATTTAATCATTTTTTCATTTATTTATTTCAGTGACACTTCACACAACATGATATAAGCCGGGAAAAATGAAAACTGTCACTTTCCCTCGTTAAGAATTGAGTGGCTGGGTTCTGTCTAATAATGTGTCTAAGGAATTGTGCCCATGATGTGGGTATGCATTTCCTGTAAAGGTATTTGTTAAAATGAATTATTTTGTGAACTGGGACTTATGTTGGTGTTGGTGTGTTTGTGGTTTTGGGGACTCAGCGGTGTCCCCTACAGGTCACAGTCACTAGTCACTTGCAGGGTTCCCCATATTTGCAGTCTGCACTGCCCATGGTCCATGAATTGGGGGGTGTGCAACTGTGTGCATGTTTGCACAAAAATACACAAAAATATATTTTTAGTTTTGTTACTAATCCCATGATATGGAGGAACTTTCAGACAAAAATAAATAAACAAATAAATAAATTAGCATAAGCCTCCCTAATTCTGGGTAGCCACCAAAATGTAATGATTTTCCTTCCTGACAGTGCATAAAAAACAAGTGTTGTGGCATCAAGTATTTGGAATATTAAAATTGTATGCTTCAAATGAAATGTTTAAAGTCTGAATGTATAAATTTCCCCTTGGGATTAATAAAGTATCTATCTATCTATCTATCTATCTATCTATCTATCTATCTATCTATCTATCTATCTATCTATTATATAGTGCCTTTCACTCTATCTATCTATCTATCTATCTATCTATCTATCTATCTATCTATCTATCTATCTATAGCCAACTGTAACAGAAATTTGTTACCTTCCACCATCTGATGAATTTCCATTAAGAGAAAAAGAAAAGTTTATAACACATGTTAATTAGTGACCTGAGCTGTACATCACCAAACAATATGAAAAACGTCGATGGAAAGAAGACAAAGAAAATCTCACATTACTCGTGTTACGTAATCCACATGTCACTTATGCAGTCGTATGCTCAGAATGTGCAAAATGCATGCTTTATTTCTAAAACATTGTTTAATAGTTTTGGAAAATCAGCGCACATCCTGAACATGAAACTGAAGCCTCATGGGACCTCCATCCATCCATTCTCCAACCCGTTGAATCTGAACACAGGGTCACGGGGTCAGCTGGAGCCAATCCCAGCCAACACTGGGCGCAAGGCAGGAACCAATCCTGGGCAGGGTGCCAACCCACCACAGCTCATGGGACCTGGAGTTTAAAATGAAGACAGGACTCTCTTCTTCTTCTTCTTCTTCTTCTTCTTCTTCTTCTTCTTCTTCTTCTTTGTTTCTCTGATTATATTAATGATGACATTTTAAGAAGATGTCTTCATTCTTGTCACATCAACAGCAGTCCTCAGATTTTACCTGTAATATTCCAAATCTTCTTTTACATGGTGGAGCCATTTCTCCCTCTCTCTCTCTCTATCTATCTCTCTTCCTCCTCTCCTAACTCCTTTCAGATTTTTGTAAGATCCTATAGATGGCAGTTGTTTCTCCTCTGCTGATCTCATCAATTCAAGTTCATTTTTTCCGTAATCACATTTTATCCCTTTGTGATTTACTCAATATTCTTCTCATCCGATTTACTTCCACAACAGGTATTTTCTTCTCTTCTGAAGACCTCATCACTCTGACCCATACAGTAACACCTGGATTACAAGTGTCCCGCAGAGTTTGACGTTTAGTTTATTAGATGTATTGCTCAGTTTTCCAAATTCAGACGAAGCTAAACCTGCCCTGTGCTTCACATCCTTTACCGTTTGTCCATCTTTGGTTATTAAGAGAGATACACCAAATCATTTACTTTTTCACTGTCTTGTCCATCAGTTTTTACTGTTAGCACCGCTTCATGTTTTCCATTTGTCATTGTTTCAGTTTTCTCCAGGCTTATTTTCAACCCAGCTATCTTGCTGCTGTTATTAACTTTATCAACATACCTTGAAGTTTCTCAGGTGAATCTGCCAACTAAGTCAAAATCACCTACAACGCATTTTTGTTATTTGCAGTTTGCCCATCCAGTGACACTCCAGCTTCCATCCACCCTCCCCAATGCCACACTCATTGTCGACGCTCAAAGTAAATTAAACAGGAATTGAGATCAGTTGAGCCCTTTTGTGACTTGACACCTCAGGTCTCCGTCTGTCCTTAATGGACACACAGACTTACTGTACTGTAAGTGTTACACTTCGGGACAAATCAGCACACATCATTAACAAGACACTAAAACCTCATGGGACGGAGTTCTTAAAAGGAAGACAGGACTCTGGACCAATGACCATCACTTCAAAAGGTGAATCCCATGGGGCTTTAGTTGAACACGTGATGATATGTCCAGAAAAAAGCGGGCGTCCTTCATGTTTCGAGCATGCAAATGGATTACCGATATGTGAAACGCTGACGTGAGTAATGAGTCTACATTCATATATGCTGCTCAACAAAATGAAAGGAACCCTTTATAATCTGAGTATAGCATCAAGTCAATGAAATGTCTGGGCTATTGATCAGGTCAGGCTTGTTCATCAGTTTCAGCTGCTTTGGTTCACTAGACGGGCAACAATGAGATGACCCCCAGAACAGGAATGAATGGTCTAACAGGTGGAGGCCACTGACATCTTTTCCCTCCTCATCTGTTTTGTCACTAGTTGTGCATTTAGCTATAGTCAGTTTCACTACTGGTAGCATGAGGCCATACAGAGGTGGCACAGGTAGTCCAACTTCTTCAGGATGGCACATCAATACGCGCCATTGCCAGAATGTTTGCTGTGTCTCCCAGCACAGTCTCAAGGGCATGGAGGAGATTCCAGGAGACAGACAGGCAGTTACTCTAGGAGAGCTGGACAGGACCCCCGTAGAAGGTCCTTAACCCATCATCAGAACCCATCAGTATCTGCTACTTTGGGCAACGAGGAACAGGAGGAGAACTGCCAGAGCCTACAAAATGACATCCAGCAGGACACTGGTATGAATGTCTCTGACCGAACAATCAGAAACAGACTTCATGAGGGTGGCCTGAGGGCCCTTTGCTCACTGCCCACCCGGCACCATGGAACTCGATTGCCATTTGCCATAGAATACCAGAATTGTCAGGTCCACCACTGGTGCCCTGTGTTTTTCATAGATGACAGCAGGTTCACCCTGAGCACATGTGACAGATGTGAAAGGGTCTGGATAAGCCGTGGAGAACGTTATGCTGCCTGTAACATTGTTCAGCATGACCGCTTTGGTGGTGGGTCAGTGATGGTCAGTCTGGGGAGGGAGGCATATACATGGAGGGACGCACAGACCTCTCCACAAGCTAGACGACAGCACTTTGACTACCATTAGGTATTGGGATGAAATCCTTGGACCCATTGTCAGACCCTATGCTGGTGCAGTGGCTCCTGGGTTCCTCCTGGTGCACCACAATGTCCGGCCTCATGTGGTGAAAGTATGCAGGCAGTTCCTGGAGGATGAAGGAATTGATACCATTGACTGGACGTCATGCTCACTCGCTTGACCTCAATCCAATAGAACACCTCTTGGTGGGACATTATGTTTTGGTCTATCTGACACCACCACGTTGCACCACAGTCTGTCAAGGAGCTCAGTGACACCCTGGTCCAAATCTGGGAGGAGATCCCCCAGGACACCATCTGTCGTCTCATTAGGATGTTGTCAGGCCTGCATACAAGCACATTGGGGAGGAGGCATACAAACTACTGAGTACGATTTGAGTTACTGCAATGAAATTTCAGCCAAATGGACTCGCCTACCTGCCACATCATTTTTTCACTTTGATTTTTGGGATGTCTTTGAATTCAGTCCTCTGTAGGCTGATCATTTTCATTGCCATCAAACGCTGTGCCATTCTTTCGTTCCTCACACATCACCATATCAGTCCATAGCAGTAGAGATAGCCAGCAGGATTTTTTTTCCCATTGAGATGTGATGGATTTTCAAAGTTTTCCTTTAATTTTTTTGAGCAGTTTATTAAAGATGCTATAGAGTAGATGAAGAAACAGATGTGAAATGCGGTATATTATATTTTGTTTAATATACATGGTAGATAGATATCAAAAGCATAATATAATAGATTTTAAAGACACTATATACAATGAGTAGAGTGAAGCAGATAGATAGATAGATAGATAGATAGATAGATAGATAGATAGATAGATAGATAGATAGATAGATAGATAGATAGATAGATAGTGAAAGGCATGATAGATAGATAGATAGATAGATAGATAGATAGATAGATAGATAGATAGATAGATAGATAGATAGATAGATAGTGAAAGGCATGATAGATAGATAGATAGATAGATAGATAGATAGATAGATAGATAGATAGATAGATAGATAGATAGATAGATAGATAGATATTAGTGGACTGCTCAATGCAATACCGTTAACATTAAATGGCATATTCTACTAAAATGCACGTGCTTTATTAGAGATGGCTATGGAACATGTTAAAAACGTAATGAAGTATATCTTTGATTATTGGAGTTTTTAACCTAATATCTTCTATAATACCGTTTAAATCGTATTATACAGATAAATAGATGGGGCGGATAATGCAAATAAATATAAACACAGCGAAGTTTTAGGTTCAAATATATAGCTCCCTTATTAGAAAGATTCATGTCTGGGATAGGACGTTAAAAATGTAAATAAGTAAATTGATTTGAATGTGTCTGAGCATTTTTTTATCCTACTTTCTCCTGTTATTAAGGACAATAAGCATAAAATAATATTATAGATAGCAGTTTTATATATTTTTGAACGTGTGTTCTTAGAAGAGATGAAGTGACTATACGTTGTGTTTTTAGTGTCTCCTCAAAGATGTAATCAGAATTCCCTGAGTTTGTCAATTAGACTAAATACTATTACTGAGAAGAAGAAGAAGAAGAAGAAGAAGAAGAAGAAGAAGAAGAAGAAGAAGAAGATTGTTTGCATGTTAGCTGCCGTTTTACTTGTCTGTGGTTTTCTTTCTCCTCATTTGTTATTTTTTCCGCCTTATCCTGCTCCCCTTTTCACGCCCCGTTGTATTCTTTTCACTCTCATCAATGTCTTTTTTGAGACCCCAATGTGAATTAAAGCGGACGGGTAGCGGGAAGGCGCACACATGCCACCCAGCTTTCCAAAGCAGAAGGGATATTTCACTTGAAGGAGTGAATTAAGTGTGAATAGACAAGAGTGGACAATGACAAGGACTCCGGGGTTCCTTGTCGAGTATTTAGAAACCAGTGGTTCGTGTGATAAGATAAAGTGGAGTTTTAAGGAGGATCCTGCTCTATTGCCAAGTAATGGGTTTGGAAAGACCTAAACGATTTGTTGACTAAGGACAATAAATCCGTTGTCTATACTTGGCGTGATGAAGGAGGGATTACAAGTTTCCACACAAAAGAATGCAAATTGCAAGCCAAACTAATAGTGAGATTTTAAAGAAGACTTTTCTTTTCGTTGGGGGTAGGGGTCTTTTTTTTTCTTCTCTATAACTCATAATGAACGCGGAGGTCTTTATCACCCGCTATCCATTCCAATGAACGGATTAACTAGCCGCGAGTAAACGTTTTGCTGCGTTTTCAACAAGATGTTCGATTTCGTCGATAAACTGTTAAGATGACAACAGTTCCAGCAGCATGTGTCATTGTAGCGATAATTAAAGTGTAAAGGACCTTAAAGCGCAACGAGCGCCGGGAAACTGCATCGCTCTCTCTCTCTCTCTCTCTCTCTCTCTCTCTCTCTCTCTCTCTCTCTCTCTCTCTCTCTCTTTCTCGTCTTCTTTCTGACGCAAACAATGCACTTGACTTCAGACACACGGTGCACGGAGTTTATTCTTCTGTGCGGAGTTTCTATGTTCTCCACAGTTCTGTTTGGTATAGATAGATAGATAGATAGATAGATAGATAGATAGATAGATAGATAGATAGATAGATAGATAGATAGATAGATAGATACTTTATTAGAGCTGAATTGAGTTTATGCAGCACAGTAACAGACACAATATGCTTAAGAATTTATATAAACGGAAGCGCGATGGACGGGCTGATCGATTGGCCAGTTTAATTCGTCAGTTTAAATATAGGGGTGTTTTGAAGTGAGCTCTGCATTTTTAGGGAGCACCGGCTGGCGTGTCCTGATTGTCTCTCGCTAGTTCTCAGTCAGCCTCTGACGGCTCAAGACAGAGCGACGTTTAAAAAAAGATGGAATAGTTCAACAAATGAAAAAGCACAATAAAAGTGAACAAGCCGCCCAGACAATAAGTATCTGATTAGAGTGGAGTAGAGACATATATAGCTGTATAATAACTTGAGATAGTCCATCTGTAATATAGTGTCATTCAATTATCTATCTATCTATCTATCTATCTATCTATCTATCTATCTATCTATCTATTATATAGTGCCTTTCAGATCTATCTATCTATCTATCTATCTATCTATCTATCTATCTATCTATCTATCTATCTATCTAATGAAATGGGAACAGTTTAATTAGAACCTGTTTTTCGATTTAGTCTAATGTTTCAGATGTTCTCCATCCATCGGCTAGAATATGCAATATGTATTTTAATGTAAGTAATAAATTGCTTTGAAACGTCAGATATGGCTAAACATTTATAGTCATTTTGCGTGGTTTTCATTCTTTTTTCAATTTTAAATCGATGTCAAAATATGCATTAATCACCCTTTAATTATCAATTTGAACTTTTGGCTCACGGGGAAATGCTGAAAATGTGCAAACTTAAACAGGAACCACGTGATAAAAAGGATGCAACGAAAATAATCACATTGAGTTTAAATTACGTCTGTAATCGCATCATTTTATAAATCAAACACAGAGAGCTCTTACGAATAAATACATAAATTTAAATAATGTAAATATAAATACATTTTATTTAAGCATATCTATAGACATCGGCTGGAAAAAAATAAAACAATGCAAAATGGGTTCCAGCTTTAGCTCCGAAAAGACAATGGCTGGTATATATTCTCTTTAGTCTTGGCCTGAACACCAGGACATCTACAAAGAAAGGTGGCTTAAGCTTAATAATTCATGTTTGACATGTCTTTTTACCAGAAAGCTGTTCTATTATTATTTTATTTTATTTTTTACTTTTCCTAGGGCACTATGCTGTTAACTTTTGCCTGACTGGTTACCTGGGATCGCGCTCGTTTGTGTATGGAGTTCTGTTGAACTGAGGCGGAGGTCGTGGTGTTAATGCACCACCAAGAGGTGGAAACTGAAAGTGCAAAATCTTTTCCCTCAAAAAATAAACGTTTCGTCGTATGTGTTTCTTGCACAGTCTGAAGGCAATCCGGCACAGTTAGTATGCGAACTTCTCTGTTGAGAGAGAACAGGTGTGATATGTTCGGTGGATTTAGAACAGCAGGTTATTATCCTGGCAGCAGCATTTTGAAGAAGTTGTAAGCGATGGATACGTTTTTGTGGGATGCCAGATAGAATAGCATTACTGTAATCTATACGTGAGGTGACTCAGGCATTAACTGATACTTCAGTGCTATGTTGTGTAAGAACTGGACGAAGTCTAGAAATGTTTCGGAGATGGAAGAAGGCAGTCCGAGAAATGTTACTAATATGGGAGGAACTATTTAATAATAATAATAATAATAATAATAATAATAATAATAATAATAATAATAATAATAATAATATTATTATTATTATTATTATTATTATTATCCATCCATCCATCCATCCATCGTCTAACCCGCTGAATCCGAATACAGGGTCACGGGGCTCTGCTGGAGCCAATCCCAGCCAACACAGGGCACAAGGCAGGAACCAATCCTGGGCAGGGTGCCAACCCACCGCAGGAACACACACAAACACACCCACACACCAAGCACACACTATGGACAATTTAGAATCGCCAATCCACCTAACCGGCACGTCTTTGGACTGGAAACCGGTGCGCCCGGAGGAAACCCAAGCAGACACGGGGAGAACATGCAAACTCCACGCAGGGAAGACCCGGGAAGCGAACCCAGGTCCCCTAACTGCGAGGCAGTATATTATTATTATTATTATTATTATTATTATTATTATTATTATTATTATTATTATTATTATTTTATTAGTGTATAAATGGACATAAATAATTGCATTTAAACGATTCGCCAAAATATGTTGTATGTAAACGATGCTGTTTTAAACGTTACTGTTTATTAATCGGAAAACCCAGTTTCCACGTCTACCTGTATTAGTTTAAATGGCACTTTTGCCACTCGCAATACATAGTGAATTTCCCCTTGGGATTAATAAAATATCTATCTATCTATCTATCTATCTATCTATCTATCTATCTATCTATCTATCTATCTATCTATCTGTGCTGACGTATCGTGTCGACTAGACAACACAGTGAATACGGCGTCTACCTATATATGTCTATGAAAACAACGCTTCACATGCAGACTCCTGATGATGAATTCAGAGTTTCTTGAGTTAAAGTCCCCGCTTTGCTTCTCCTTGCACTTATATTTGACACATCCAGACGCAACTTGCAGCATGCGCAAGAGCCACAGGAATTTTCATTCAAGCAAAGCATACCCCAATCTATGGAAGACTAGCCAATCAGAAAAAAGTACCTGTTAAAGCCCGCCCGCCCGCTGTAGTCCTTAGGCAGAGACTGGGGCCACCTACTGGACAGAGATAGCAATTGGATGCTGGCGTGAAATCGGCGAATGACAAAGAGTGAGTTTTAATTCAACGGCTGAGGCTCTTTCTGTTCAACATTGAAATCTAAACAAACTGAGGTTGGTGTTATAATTTTAAAGTACCTTGAGTATAGGGATATGTCAAAAACAATAAATGAATAATAAAAAAAAACAAACAAAATAATAACAATAAATCCGTTTTTTAACTCACCAGAGCCTCCCCTTGCAACACTTTGTAGTAGGAGAAAATCCTGACCAGCACCACCACCAATAATAATAATAATAATAATAATAATAATAATAATAATAATTAGTGCTGCTGCCTCACAGTAAAGAGAGCTGGGTTCGCTTCCCGGGTCCTCCCTGTGTGGAGTTTGAATGTTGTCTCCAGGTTCTCCGGTTTCCTCCCACAGTCCAAAGACATGCATTTTCGATCCTAAATTGTCCTTGGGGTGTGTGTGACCTGTGGTGGGCTGGCGCCCTGCCCGGGGTTTGTTTCCTGCCTTGTGCCCTGTGTTGGCTGGGATTGGCTCCAGCAGACCCCCGTGACCCTGTATTAGGATAGAGCGGCTTGGATAATGACTGACTAATAATTGGGGAACATAATCTAGGAGCATTTACTTTTTAATCTTTAACTTATTTGAATAATGGCTTCTTTCTTTCTTTCTTTCTTTCTTTCTTTCTTTCTTTCTTTCTTTATTTATTTATTTATGTACTTATTTATTGCTAATATTTAGTAATTTTGTCTGATTGTTTATTTCTTTAATTTTTTGCTTATTTGTAAAGCTATTTCAGTGGTTCTGTCAAGTCAAACTGCTCTCTCCCTTTCATGTGGCAATTTTCAAGTGGCTTTAGTTTATGTTTTCTTTATGTGCTTCAGTTTTGCTGCACTGAGCTAAACACAGTTAACCTTTTGACCCAACATCCCATTAAGCTCCACTGGTTACGGAGACAACATAATTAGGAAACAGCAACATTAGTTTGGAGTATGTCCAGCACTCATCAAGAAGGCATCCTCAGATTTGTGTTTCATTCAAAACACTTTGTGGAGTCCAAAATATGAAACATGTCACTCTGTTACATAATTATAGATAGATAGATAGATAGATAGATAGATAGATAGATAGATAGATAGATAGATAGATAGATAGATATGAAAGGCACTATATAGTAGATAGATAAATACAGTGCATCCAGAAAGTATTCACAGCGCATCACTTTTTCCACATTTTGTTATGTTACAGCCTTATTCCAAAATGGATTCAATTCATTTTTTTCCTCAGAATTCTACACACAACACCCCATAATGACAAAGTGAAAAAAGTTTACTTGAGGCTTTTGCAATTTTATTCAAAATAAAAAAACTGAGAACTCACATGTACATAAGTATTCACAGCCTGTGCTCAATACTTTGTCGATGCACCTTTGGCAGCAATTCCAGCCTCAAGTCTTTCTGAATATGATGCCACAAGCTTGGCACACCTATCCTTGGCCAGTTTCGCCCATTCCTCTTTGCAGCACCTCTCAAGCTCCATCAGGTTGGATGTGAAGCGTCGGTGCACAGCCATTTTAAGATCTCTCCAGAGATGTTCAATCTGATTCAAGTCTGGCTCTGCTCTGGCTGGGCCACTCAAGGACGTTCACAGAGTTGTCCTGAAGCCACTCCTTTGATATCTTGGCTGTGTGCTTAGGGTCGTTGTCCTGCTGAAAGATGAACCGTCGCCCCAGTCTGAGGTCAAGAGCGCTCTGGAGCAGGTTTTCATCCAGGATGTCTCTGTACGTTGCTGCAGTCATCTTTCCCTTTATCCTGACTAGTCTCCCAGTTCCATCCCCACAGCACGATGCTGCCACCACCATGCTTCACTGTAGGGATGGTATTGGCCTGGTGATGAGCGGTGCCTGGTTTCCTCCAAACGTGACACCTGACATCCACACCAAAGAATTCAATCTTTGTCTCATCAGATCAGATAATTTTGTTTCTCATGGTCTGAGAGTCCTTCAGGTGCCTTTTGTCAAACTCCAGGCGGGCTGCCATGTGCCTTTTACTAAGGAGTGGCTTCCGTCTGGCCACTCTACCATACAGGCCTGATTGGTGGATTGCTACAGAGATGGTTGTCCTTCTGGAAGGTTCTCCTCTCTCCACAGAGGACCTCTGGAGCTCTGACAGAGTGACCATCAGGTTCTTGGTCACCTCCCTGACTAAGGCCCTTCTTCCCCGATTGCTCAGTTTAGATGGCTGGCCAGCTCTAGGAAGAGTCCTGGTGGTTTCGAACTTCTTCCACTTACGGATGATGGAGGCCACTGTGCTCATTGGGACCTTCAAAGCAGCAGAAATGTTTCTGTAACCTTCCCCACATTTGTGCCTCGAGACCTTCTATAGACAGGTGTGTGCCTTTCCAAATCATGTCACATCAACTGAATTTACCACAGGTGGACTCCAATGAAGCTGCAGAAACATCTCAAGGATGATCAGGGGAAACAGGAGGCACCTGAGCTCAATTTGGAGCTTCATGGCAAAGGCTGTGAATACTTATGCACATGTGCTTTCTCAATTTTTTTATTTTGAATAAATTTGCAAAAATCTCAAGTAAACTTTTTTCATGTTGTCATTATGGGGTGTTGTGTGTAGAATTCTGAGGAAAAAAATTAATTTAATCCATTTTGGAATAAGGCTGTAAAAGAACAAAATGTGGAAGAAGTGATGCGCTGTGAATACTTTCCGGATGCACTGTAGATATGAAATGCACGATAGATAGATAGAAAAATAGATAGATAGATAGATAGATAGATAGATAGATAGATAGATAGATAGATAGATAGATAGATAGATAGACATGAAAGGTGCTATATGATAGATAGATAGATAGATAGATAGATAGATAGATAGATAGATAGATAGATAGATAGATAGATAGATAGATAGATAGATAGATAGATAGATAGATAGATAGATAGATAGCAGCTCATTGCATTTTGGCCTGTAGACCTCTTCAAGACTACCTGCTGAAGCTCAAACTTAACATCAGAATGGGGAAGAAGAAGAAAGGGGACTGAAGTGACTCTGAACATGGTCACATGTTTTTGGTGTCAGACAGGCTGCTCTGAGTTTTTCACAAACTGCTGATCTACTGGGATCTTCATGCACAACCATCTCTAGGGTTTACAGAGAATGGTCTGAAAAAGGGAAAATATCACTGAGCAGCAATTCTTTGGAAGAAAATGCCTTGTTGATGCCAGAGGTCAGAGGTGAATGGCCAGACTGGTCTGAGCTGATAGAAAGGCAACAGAAACTCAAAAAGCACTCATTACAAGGGAGGTGTGCAGAAGAGCAGCTCTGAACACACAACACATCAAACCATAAAGCAGGTGGGCTACAGCAGCAGGAGACCACAGCGGGTGACACTCCTGTCAGCTAAGAGCAGGCAACTGCGGCTACAATTCACACGTGCTCACCAAAATTGGACAATAGAAGACGGGAAAAATGTCACCTGGTCTGATGAGTCTCAATTCCTGCTGGGACATTCAGATGGTGGTGTCAGAATTTGGTGTTAACAACATGAAAGCAGGGGTCCATCCTGCCTGATATTAACGGTTCAGGCAGGTGTAGTGGTGTAATGGTGTCTGTGATATTTTCTTGGCACACTTTGAACTCCTTAGTACCAACTGAGCATCATTTAAGTGCCACAGCCTACCTGAGTCTTGTCATTGACCACGTCCGTCCCTTTATGACCGTAGTGTCCCCATCTTCTAATGGCTCCTTCCAGCAGGATAACGTGCCATTTCACAAAGCTCAGATTATCTCAAACTGGTTTCTTGAACATGACAATGAGATCACTGGGCTCAAATGGCCCCCACAGTCACCAGATCTCAATCCAACAGAGCAGCTTTAGGATGTGGGGGAACAGGAGATTAACATCATGGATGTGCAGCTGACAAATCTGCAGGAACTGCGTGATGCTATCATGTCAATGTGGAGAAAAATCCTTGAAGAATGTTTCCAGCACCATGTTGAATCTACGCCATGAAGAATTACGACAATTCTGAAGGTAAAAGGGAGGTCCAACCGGGTACTAGCAAGGGGTACCTAAAAAAGTGGTCAGTGAGTGTATGTATATGCATATAAAAATAGATCTGTACATTTAGAGGATCATTATTTGCTTTTTCAATATTTTTAAACCTCAAAGATGATTTTTGACCCCCATGTCGTAAATGGGATATGCCTAGAAATGTATTTATTGTCTCCATTTGGTTTACTGTTTACCACAAAGCCATTTTATTTTGTTTAAAGGAGCCACCATTTTTGGATTCCTGTTATTTGGATGACAAGTCCCAGGTGTGAGGGGACGCCTAGCTAAAGAGACGTCACCCATGGTTATGTCTGAGACAGGGTTTACATTTTCTTTTTAATGACTTTATTATTCATTTTTTATTTGTTTATGTTAATATTGTTATTGATTTGTATTCTTTGCCTACTTCTGTATTTATTTTCTGTAATCAATTTTTATTTAATATTATCTGTTATTTTGTTTTTATGGTGTTTGTCATGTTCTACTGAACTCCTATTGTGTGGATTACTTGGGTTGTTACCGACATCTGGTGTAAATAACATGTCAGTAGCCCCATTAGAAGTACATCTATTGAGTAAAACATTGATGTGTTCAATACTAATTTTCCCCACTGTATGGATAGCGATTATACAGCATATGTCCATCCATCCATCCATTGTCTTCCGCTTATCCGAGGTCGGGTCGCGGGGGCAGCAGCTTGAGCAGAGATGCCCAGACTTCCCTCTCCCCGGCCACTTCTTCCAGCTCTTCCGGGAGAATCCCGAGGCGTTCCCAGGCCAGCCGGGAGACATAGTCCCTCCAGCGTGTCCTGGGTCTTCCTCGGGGCCTCCTCCCAGTTGGACGTGCCCGGAACAACTCACCAGGGAGGCGTCCAAGAGGCACCCTGATCAGATGCCCGAGCCACCTCATCTGACTGCTCTCGATGCGGAGGAGCAGCGGCTCTACTCTGAGCTCCTCCCGGATGACTGAGCTCCTCACCCTATCTTTAAGGGAAAGCCTTAAATGATATGAAGAGATGAAGATCACAGCCTGATGAAGCAAACAGGACAACATCATCTGCAAAAAGCAGTGACCCAATCCTGTCCACCAAACCGGACCCCCTCAACACCCTGGTTCCGCCTAGAAATTCTGTCCATAAAAGTTATGAACAGAATCAGTGACAAAGGGCAGCCCTGGCAGAGTCCAACTCTCACTGGAAACGGGTTTGACTTACTGCCGGCAATGCGGACCAACCTCTAACAGCGGTTGTACAGGGACCGAACAGCCCTTATCAGGGGGTCCGGTACCCCATACTCTACCCCCCCCCCACAAGATTCCCTGAGGGACATGGTCGAACACCTTTTCCAAGTCCACAAAACACATGTAGACTGGTTGGGCAAAATCCCATTAACCCTCCAGGATTCTGCTAAGGGTGTAGAGCTGGTCCACCAGGACAAAAACGACACTGTTCCTCCTGAATCCGAGGTTTGACTATCCAATGGACCCTCCTCTCCAGGACCCCCGAAAAGACTTTTCCAGGGAGGCTGAGGAGTGTGATCCCTCTATAGTTGGAGCACACTCTCCGGTCCCCCTTCTTAAGGAGGGGGACCACAACCCCAGTCTGTCAATCCAGAGGCACTGTCCCTGATGTCCATGCGATGTTGCAGAGGCTTGTCAACCAAGACAGTCCTACAACATCCAGAGCCCTAAGGAACTCCAAACGTATCTCATCCACCCCCGGGGCCCTGCCACCAAGGAGTTTTTTGACCACCACAGTGACCTCAGTCCCAGATATGGGGGAGCCCACCTCAGAGTCCCCAGGCTCTGCTTCCTCATTGGAAGGCATGTTAGTGGGATTGAGGAGGTCTTCGAAGTACTCCCCCCACCGACCCACACCGTCCCGAGTCGAGGTCAGCAGCGCACCATCCCCACCATATACGATGTTGACACTGCACTGCTTCCCCCTCCTAAGACGCCGGAATCTCCTTGAAGCCGTCCGAAAGTCGTTCTCCATGGCCTCCCCAAACTCCTCCCATGCCCGAATTTTTGCCTCAGCAACCACCGAAGCCGCATTCCGCTTGGCCTGCTGGTACCTATCAGCTGCCTCCAGAGTTCCACAGGACAAAAGGGTCCTGTAGGACTCCTTCTTCAGCTTGACGGCATCCCTCACAGCCAGTGTCCACCAACGGGTTCAGGGATTGCCGCAATGACAGGCACCGACCACTTTACGGCCACAGCTCCGGTCAGCCGCCTCAACAATAGAGGCACAGAATGTGGCCCATTCGGACTCAATGTCCCCCACCTCCCTTGGGATGTGGTCGAAGTTCTGCCGGAGGTGGGAGTTGAAGCTACTTCTGACAGGGGAGTCGGCCAGACATTCCCAGAAGACACTTACAACACGTTTGGGCCTGTCAGGCCTGACCGGCATCCTCCTCCACCATCGAAGCCAACTCACCACCAGGTGGTGATCAGTTGACAGCTCCGCCCCTCTCTTCACCCGAGTGTCCAAGATATATGGCCGCAAGTCCGACGACACGACCACAAAGTCGATCATCGAACTGAGGCTTAGGGTGTCCTGGTGCCAAGTGCACGTATGAACACCCTTATGCTTGAACATGGTGTTCGTTATGGACAATCCGTGATGAGCACAGAAGTCCAATAACAAAACACCGCTCGGGTTCAGATCGGGGGGGGGGCATTCCTCCCAATCACGCCATTCCAGGCCTCACTGTCATTGCCCACGTGGCCATTGACGTCTCCCAGCAGAACAAGGGAGTTCCCAGAAGGTATGCCCTCTAGCACCCCCTCCAGGGACTCCAAAAAGGGTACATCCATATGGAAAAATGTAGTAAATAAGATTGACATAAACTGTGGCCACCCGACACATGTGACACTAACAGGGGGCGATCAGCTAATAACATACTGGAGTTACAGTACTTTAGCACTGCCATTGAGCTCCACTGAGTCTGTTCGTGTGATTCACTCAAAGAGTCGTTCAAAGAGAGCAACCCCTTTCACAAATTGTCTGATCGGAAGGAAACATGAAGGATGTTTCGACTCACAGCCGTTTTAGGAAACAAACAGAAGTGCAAAATGTGCCACAGCCCGATGTCGGCACTGATAATTTTGATGATGCCCTAAAGACGAATGGAAGCCCATCCATGTTCACTTTAGTGATGGCTGTGCTAATAACGCAAATACTGAGTATGCCAGAATATCTACGACCACCCAGCCATCAAACGTTGAAGGATCGGCCACGTCACGGATTTGTCTGAAATTCACGAGCCACCAACTCACTCAGTTGGTAATAAAGTTTCCAGCTTCTGTTACAGCCAGTAAGGCGCGTAGCTTTGCAGTTCTTTGGTGCCATAGATTAACAGTGCATATCTGAAAGGTGGAGGTAAATCACTAGGAGGCCCGACTTAGATGCTGCCTTCTATGAAGCAAAGCATTGTGGGAAGCAGGAAAGGAAAGAGAAAAGCGTTCTTTTTCTCAGTGTCTGTTTCAAGCATTAGATTGCAGTTCAAATTGTTAGCGAGTTCCTCAGGAACAGTGTACGTCAAACGAAGCGATGTAAGCTACTGTATGTTCGTCTGTTCTTTTTCAAAAAGAACATCTTATCTTACAAAAAGAGCCCAGCAGCGTCTCTACTTCCTGCGATGACTGAAGAAGGTGCACCTCCCCAAACCCATACTTACCACTTTCTACAGAGGCACCATAGAGAGCGTCCTGACCAGCTGCATCACAGTCTGGTATGGAAACTGCCATTCCTCCGACCGCAAAGCCCTTCAGAGGATTGTGCGGACCGCTGAGCGCTTTATTGGCAGTTCACTACCCAGTCTGCAGGAGATCTACACCTCACGCTGCCTTCATAAAGCCACTAGCATCATGGCTGATCCCCATCACCCCTCCCACCAACTGTTTAGTCCTCTTCCATCTGGAAGACGACTCTGCAGCATCAGGAGCAGGTCTGCTAGATTGTGCAATAGTTTCTTTCCTCAAGCAGTCCGGCTCCTGAACACCATGCTGCCCTCCTCCACACTGGACTCTTTACTCCTTACTCTCTCTGGATTACATAGCACTGCATAACACTGTAGTTATATATCTTGTGTATTGCACCTTTTGACTCTGGAGGACGATATTTCGTCCTACTGTGTACTCTAAGTATATTGTTAGGATGACAATAAAGCTCTACTTGACTTGACTTGACTTGACTTTTGTTGTAGTAAATTTTTTGCGTATACAGCAGGGAAAGTAAGTATTGAACGCGTCAACGTTTTTCTCAGTGAATATATTTCTAATGGGGTTATTGACATGAAATGTTCACCCGGTGTCAGTAATCCACACATACAAAGAAATCAAAACAAATGAGCCCATAAATGAAGTTAGGTGTAATAAAGTGGAATGACACAGGGAGTAAGAATTGAACACATGAAGAAAAGGAGGTGCAAAAAGGCATGGAAAGCCAAGAAAGCAGCTGACATCTGTCAGTCTCTGATAGCCCCCTATCAATGCAAATGAACATCAGGTGTGTTAGTCCTAATTGATGGCCTATAAAAAGGTTTCTCATTTCCAAGGTGTCACACAAGAAGCATCTCATGATGGGTAACAGCAAAGAGCTCTCTCAAGACCTTATTGTTGCCAAACACACGGATGGCATTGGTGACAGACGTATTTCTAAACTTCTGAATGTTCCAACGAGCACTGTTAAGGGCCGTAATCTGGAGGTGGAAAGAACATCATTTCACCATGAACCAGCGATGACCAGGTGCTCCTCACAAGATTTCAGTCAAAAGAATAATCAAAAGAGTTGTCCAAGAGCCAAGGACCACATGCCGAGAACTTCAGAAAGACCAGAAATTAATAGGTACAGTAAGTAATGCACTCAACAACCATGGCCTCTATGTACGCTCACCCACTGCTGAAGATAAAGCATCTTGAAGCTCATTTAAAGTTTAGTGCACAACATTTGGACAAGCCAATGAAATACTGGGAGAGTAGAGTCTGGTCAGAGGAGACCAACATTGAACTCTTTAGATGTCATTGCATAAAACCATGTTTGGAGCAGAAATGGCACTACAAATCATCCCAAAGACACCATACCAACAGTGAAGTGTGGAGGTGGGAACAAACAATACAATACAATACAATTTAATTTTGTATAGCCCAAAATCACACAAGCAGTGCCACAATGGGCTTTAACAGACCCTCAGCCTTGACAAGAAAAAAACTCCCCCAAAAAAAACCCTTGTAGGGAAAAAATGGAAGAAAGGCAATTCAAAGAGAAAAATGGAAGAAAGAAAAATGGAAGAAAGAAAATAGAAGAAAAATGGAAGAAAGGCAATTCAAAGAGAGACCCCTTTCTAGGTAGGTTGGGTGTGCAGTGGGTGTCAAATGTAGGGGGTCAATACAATACAATACACAGAACAGAACAAATCCTCAAAACAGTATGAAAATAAAAATTTTAGAAGTACGCAGCAGAATTTAACAGTAGATGATATCCCATAATATGATTTGGATTTGTTTAGAGTACTGGAGACCTCGGCCATCAAGCTGCATTCCCCATTTGGCCATTCAACAGCTGAAATAGCACTAACCCGATGAAAGGACCCCTCTACCTGATGATTCCTGTGATCCACCAACATGGATGACTTTACCTTAGGCAGGCAAAACAACTTGGCAGGTGGGCAGTGGCACCAAGTGCCACATGTGAGTACCGAGAAGAGAAACAGAACAGGTGAGGGTTAGTGACAAATTCTAACTATCATGTTACTTATGTTTTAGTGCTAATGACTGACAACAGAGATGCAGTCTGTACAGTTAATCAGCAGCTCTAGTCAGGGTGTGCTAAACTGAAGTCGTGAGTCTTCAGTCTGAGACCGAAGGGGCATCTCTTATAGTAGCAGGCAGACCACTCCACAGTTTAGGGGGTCCTGTAACTAAAAGCTCGACCTCCCACTGTTATTTTATTAATCCTTAGAATCATAAGCAGACCGGCATCTTGAGATCTTAATGTGCGCTCTAAGTCATGATAAGTTCAGATAAGTAAGCTGGACCTCGGCCATTTAATGCTTTATATGTTAAAAGGAGGATTTTGAAATCTGCTACCGGGAGCTCAGTGTGAGGATTTAAGAACTGGAGTTATGTGTTCGTATTTTCTTGTTCTTGTAATAATTCTTGCAGCAGCATTTTGGATTAATTAAGATGTTCAAAGAACAGTTTGAACATTCAGTGAACATCGCATTGCAGTAGTCAATCCTACTAGAAATAAATGCATGAATTAATTTCTCAGAATCCTGTTTATTTAGAAAGCGCTTTCCTAACATTATTAAGATGGAAGAAACATGACTTGGACAACTTTGCAATATGTGCTTTAAATGACATGCTAGAGTCAAAGAGAACTCAGAGGTTGTGGGCTGATTCAGTAAAATTAATGGGGATTCCAACTGAGTTAAATGATAACAAAATATTGTTGTGATCAGCGTCATTACCTCAAATCATTAACGTCTCTGTTTTATTGTTGTGTTTAAAGACAAGTAGTTCTCATCCATCCAGTCCTTTAATTCACTAACACGACTCATTAAAGACAACATCAGAGAAACTTCATTTGATCTAAACGAAAGGTAGAACTGGGTGTCATCTGCGTACGAGTGAAAATGAACATGATGTTACCTAATGAGAGAACCTAGTGGAAGCATGTAAAGTGAAAACAGTAAAGGTCCCAGTAGTGAGCCTTGCAGGACACCATATTGAACTTCTGTGTATAATGATGGAGTCCTGTCAGCACATTTCTGTACGTATTGGAATCGATTTGATAAATAAGAACTAAACCAAGCGAGCACGGGGCCTGTAAGCGCAACATAATTTTCTAGCCAGTTCAGTAAAATAGAATGGTCAATGGTGTCAAATAGATAGATAGATAGATAGATAGATAGATAGATAGATAGATAGATAGATAGATAGATAGATAGATATGAAGGCACTAAATGATAGATAGATAGATAGATAGATAGATAGATAGATAGATAGATAGATAGATAGATAGATAGATAGATATGAAGGCACTAAATGATAGATAGATAGATAGATAGATAGATAGATAGATAGATAGATAGATAGATAGATAGATAGATAGATAGATAGATAGATATGAAGGCACTAAATGATAGATAGATAGATAGATAGATAGATAGATAGATAGATAGATAGATAGATATGAAGGCACTAAATGATAGATAGATAGATAGATAGATAGATAGATAGATAGATAGATAGATAGATAGATAGATAGATAGATAGATAGATAGATAGATAGATAGATAGATAGATCTATACTCCTGCAGCATACTGTTAAAGAACAATATTAAATTAAAGAGTAGTAACAATGAAGGTATAACAGACAAATGCTGCGCTTAAGTCTAACAACATAATTACAGTGGAGTTTCCTTCATCAGAGGATATCAGAATGTCATTTAGTGCCGTTTCTGTACTATGACCAGTGCAGAAACCAGACTGGAATTTCTCAAATAAATTGTAATGTGTAAGGTGTGACTGAAGCTGACTGGTGGCCACTTTTTCTAGTATTTTAGAGAGAAAGAGTAAATTTGAAATAGGCCTATAATTATTTAGTATGTGTGAGTGTAGGTCTGACTTTTTAAGTAATGGTTTCATAACTGACACTTTTAGTGCTTCAGGTACTGTGCGATGCAATAATGAACTATTGATAATGTTTAGAATTGGCGCTGCAAGAACATCCATTGCACTTTTTACTAGTTTTGTTGGCACTGGATCAGGGAACAAGTAGTGGGTTTCATTTTAGAAATTAAAGTTAAGACATCCTGCTCAGTTACAGGATTACAATGACTAAAGTGCTGAATGCAATGTGCGGCAGGGTCTGCTAAGCTAGTATGCAGTTTGTACTGTGAGGGTGAGATCTGAGATTTTATGTTTTTCATTTTCTCATTGAACATCATGGGGTGGGGCTGTTTTTCAGTATACGGTACTGGCAGACATCATAGAATTGAAGGAGAAATGTACCAGGACATTCTTGATAAGAATCTGCGGCCATCGACTAGGATGCTGAAGATGAAACGACTGGGGGACATTTCAGCAAGACAAGGATCCCAAACACACAGCCAATTGGTTTCAGAGAATTTAAGAAAATGAAGCTGCTAGAAAGGCCCAGTCAATCACCCGACTTCAATCCAACTGAAAATCTATGGAAAGAACTGAAGATCAGAGTTCAAAGTAGAGGTCCCCACAACCTTCAAGATTTGAAGACAGTTGGTGTGGAAGAGTGGGCCAAAAATCACACCTGAGCAATGAATGCTACTCATTTCTCCATACAGGAGGCGTCTTGAAGCTGTCATTATCAACAAAGGCTTTTCTACCAAGTATGAAATAATTTTCAGTAAGCGTGTTCAATACTTATTTCCAGTGTCATTCCACTTTCTTACTCATAACTTAATTTATGGACTTCTTTGTTTTGATTTCGTTGTAAGTGTGGATTACTTGGGTTGTTACCGACATCTGCTGAAAATTTCATGTCAACAGCCCCATTAGAAAAACGTTGACACGTTCAATACTTATTTTCCCTGCTGTATTCAAGTATTGGAATGGCACTAACAAGTTACGTCAGCCAGGGATGAGTCACCCGAGTGTGAGCTGGCACTCCATCGCCAGTGGCAGGGCTGCCCATACAAATGCCAATCCTGCAAAGCTGCATGTTTTTCCAACTACAGGTCAGCAGTCCTTTTATGGATAACGAGGCACCTCAAAGAGCAGAGAATTTTCCATTGCAGCATTCTGCACCTATGCTACATTGGTGTTAGCAGTGGGATGAGAAGACGTGCAGTCGGATTTAGCAGAGGGTACTTCAGAGACCTAAAACAAACATGCATGGCTCTTCAGAAATGTTGCTGGAGAGTCTCAAGGCTCAAATCCATTAATTTGCAGCAGGGGTAGTTGGAGACAGCTGAGAGACGTCCACCTCTGATGCCCCCACTTCTCCATCAGCTAAGGTCCATAAGCCTGGAGGAGGTTCAGGCTCAGGTAGCTGGAAAAACATTGTGGCAGACTGAGTTGTCACATGACCCCAAGTGAGCTGTGAGAAGAAGGGCCATTGGTAAAAATGGGCTGACAAAGGACGACGCCAATCGTAGAGGTGTTGTGTAGCGGCGGCCGTGGCGGCGGTGGGAGAGTCACAAAGCTGAGATCCAGACCTGGAAGTCAGTTTGCAGCTCCAGTTCACTGAAGGAAAACAGCCAAGAGATTGAAACATCTGCATCCCCACACAAGGAGGTTTGACCGCTTGCTCACAACTGACCAGCGTTGAACACCTATGGTGAACCGCATGACAGCGCAGAACTCAACATCCCAGCTGTGCCATTTGGCAACACAGCGCCCACGACCCCTGCTGAACAGCTGAACGACTGGAGCGAGAGAGAGAAGACCACGGCGCTGGTTCAACAAGTCTGTGCGCCATTGCAAACAGCGACTTGAGTGTGTGGGCTACGTAGCAGAGCCAAGGTTGAGTCACCCAAGTATGAGCTGCCAATACATCAGCAGTGGCAGGGGATGTCCATACAAATCTTGGATGTCGAACTCTGGGCCAGGAGGGCCGCAGTGGCTGCAGGTTTTCATTCTAACCCTTTTCTTAATCAGTGACCGGTTTCCACTGCTAATTAACTCCTTTACCCTTCATTTTAATAGCCCTGTTTTTAAGGATTCAGTCCTCTGAATTGATTCCTTTCTTCATTAAATGGCAGCCAAACAGAAATGAGATGTAAAACGAGCCAACAGATAACCAGCTAAACTGGGGCTTCAAACTCCAAACCAATTTCACCCGCTGATTCTGCCATAGCAGACTTTTCCAAAACTGTTGATTTTTCTATTTTTTCTAAGAACTTTGTCAAAATGTTTTGGTGAGCTGAGAGATCAAACCGTACCAAGGCCTTCACCTTTCTTTATTTTCAGATATCGTGTGATGGGCACAGGTGAGCTGCTCACGTGGCGGCTCGTTTTGTGTCTCATTATTGTTTGGCTGCTAGTTAACCCCTTAATGCGCACACGTACCGGTCCCGGGACATAACAGCGTTTTAAAAACGTTACAGTAATGTGTGCATGCCCATCTGTCATGCATCTCGACACCCTACCCATCAAATGAAACTTCAAAGTCTCGTCTTTCCGATGATATAAACCATTTTGACACACAACAACCACAGCACTGACACTAAAGCCTTTTTTACAGAGAAGTACATACTTTTAAGAGTTGACTTTCCCTACCTTTGAAGACCCCCTGCAAGTCAAACATCAATATTTCCGAGCAGTATTGATCCCATTCTGTCCGTAAGGCTCCAGCGAATATAATCCAGTAAAACGATTTAGGTCCAAAACACACGATATATTCTCAAAGGGACAAAACTCCAGAAAACGTTTCATAACTTGAGACCACCTACGTAATTTTTTTTCATTTATATTGATCATATCAGACGTAATTTGTTTCTGTCGGTGATAACCATGCTACCGCATGAAACACGGAAGTGTTAGCTTCTGATCGACACCTAAGTTGGCCAATTACGACGGGTCTGGGGTTGACTGGCACCTCGTATAGCCAACGAGTGTCACAGACAGCTTGAAGGATGACGTAAAGCTCCAAACCCTGGTAGAATCTACCAGTTTAATTGGACACTGTGACTGACACTCAAAACTTACAGCCAATGAGCAGCCGAGCATTTTGATATGTAACTTGCCATACTAACTTGTAAACAAAACGATTGGAGCTGCGCGAAGGTGGCATTTGTGCCAGTTTCAGAGTTGGTGCGTGGTTGTTTATTGTGATTTCGCATTTTAAATATGAATATAAGTAGAAGTTTAAACGTAAATAAACGCTCGATTAAATAATAGATGCATGTACACATTGTACAAGTATTCAACCGGCCCAGGTGACGTCTAATGGCAGAGAGCGGCATGTGCCACGCCCTTGTGCTTTCTGCTTGCTAGTGATTGCTGCCATCAAGTGGCACATGGAAAAACGCTGAGCTGTGTTGTAACAGTTTGTAAAAGAAATGTATATAGTTTGTGTGCATTTTATAAAAAAAAAGTAAAAATAAAAATATAAATATATTTTTGGCCCATAAGACTTGTATTGACTATTTTTACATAGAAATGTGTATTTTTTATTGTTTTTATTATTTTTATAACTAATAGAGTGACACTGTGTGTAGATATAGATTCCTTTAGGTGTAAGCTTTCAGTAGAGCCCTCATTGATATCTGTGGGTTGAAGCATTCAAACGTTATTACACTTTTCCATACGTTCCAAAATGTGGATAATGGTCCCTCTAAAAAGCCCCTGGACATGTCCACATAAAAACTGGTGTAAAAATGTCATTTTGACAGGTATTCTTTTCAAATTTGAAATGTGAGTAGTCAACAAGTTATTCTGTTGGTACATAATGTGTTTCTGTCCCCACCTACCTACTGCAGCTTTATTTTCCATTATTTTCATAAAAAAACTTAGGCGAGAACAAAAAAATTCGTTTTTTTTGTGCGTTCTAATGTGCATAACCTTTGATCAGTCACACCTACAGTGATTCTGAGGGTGAAACTAGAGAATGTTACCTTTACAAAGAGACCAAACATGTGTTTATACTCCAGATAGTTCAATAACAGCAATGATTCTAATTTGGAGAGGTCAAATTACAAGCGATTTAGCAAAAATGACCCCGAATGATATTAAGGAAAAAGAAACAACAAAGGGGCCTGAGCAAAGTTAATTAAAACGAAGGCAAGACAAGTTAATTAGCAGCAAAAACAGGCCACTAATGAAGAAGACGGTTAGAATGAAAACCTGCAGCCACTGCGGCCCTCCAGGACCAAAGTCCGACACCGCAGATATACATGGACGGCACATGCGAACAGTTCCTCCTCACAACACGTTGAAGTTACACTGGCATCAGCAGAGGACGGACCATTACGTTGTTTCTCGGGACAGTAAAGAGTGACACTCTGGGACGAGGACATGACTGCAGAAATACTGAGTGACATCCAACCATCCATTATCCAACCCGCTATATCCTAACTACAGGGTCACGGGGGTCTGCTGGAGCCAATCCCAGCCAACACAGGGCACAAGGCAGGAAACAAACCCCGGGCAGGGCGCCAACCCATGAGTGACATCTTTCAGTTAAAAATACAAGCTTTGCAAACTTTGCTTCATTGATGTAGCAGTTCTTTTATGAACGTTATTGTTGTTACTTACTGTGAAATACATAAAGGCTGTTTTCTCGTTCTCGTTTCTTGCATCTTTCTTTTCTGATGTGCGAAAGAACCGAAGGAAAAAAGTAATTGTTTTGTGTTTTTCATTTTTCCTGTTTAAGATGAAAATCAAATAAGCGTCTCATTTTCTTTATTTAAATGATATTTTCGTAAACTAAATTTCAAATACCAAAAAGTACACGGACTCTATACTGGTCACTGATTTTTGTTTTAGAAATGTCAGAAACGTTTATTTGTAAATTTTGAGGTTTTTTGGTTATTCTCACTCTAACAGATGAAACTAAACAAGTGAGATGGGAATATGTTCATTTTGTCCTTTAATAGTGTAATAATTCTGCACACTAATAGTTGCCTAATAATTGTGCACACATACGTATTCCCCTGAGAATGTTGCTCGATTGTTTAGCTAATAGCTAAGTTATCCCAATATCTCATCCAGATCCTTCTGGAATAGTTGTCCAGGTTTCTGCTTCAACTCCACGTCTCGGTAGTTTGTTTCAGATTCTAGTAACTCTTTGCCTTAAGAAGCGCTTCCAGGCTTCAGTCCTCAATGCACTTCTCCTTAATTTCCACCGATGTCCTTGAGTACGGGCTTCGCCGATAAATTGAAGGGATTCTGCCGGATCTGCTTTATCAACACCTGTGAAGATTTTGAAGACCAGGATTAGGTCCCTACGCAGAATCCTCAGCTCAGGACTTAACAGTTGGGCGGGCAGTGTGGCGTAGTAGTTAGGGCATTGGACTTTGAACCCTGAGGTTGTGGGTTGAAATCCCACTTCTGACACTTTGTGAACATAAGCAACTCACTAAAACTCCCTGAGCTCCAATTTCAAAAAAGAAATGTTTTACTGTTGTGAAGTTGCAAGTTACCTTGGATAAAGGCGTCAGCCAAATAAGGAAATGTAAACGGGTTTAGTTTGTAGCGGAGCTACTGGGGATTAAAACTTCAACTCCCAGCAGTCCTTGCAGTGGCTCTGATTTGGTCATTTGCTGAGGGTGCAGGGGCTGCTGGGCACAGGGGGGATGCCTGCCCACATACATTATAGGGAACTTCAAGGGGTGCTCTATTGCTGTGTACCAACAAAAGATCAGGGTTACCATTTTAATGCAAAATGCGGCTGCAAGAATTATTACAAGAACAAGAAAATACGAACACATAACTCCAGTTCTTAAATCCTCACACTGAGCTCCCGGTTAAGTTTAGGGCAGATTTTAAAATCCTCCTTTTAACATATAAAGCATTAAATGGCCGACGTCTGGCTTAATTGTCTGACCTTATCATGACTTACAAACCAGAGCGCACATTAAGATCTCAAGATGCCGGTCTGCTTATGATTCCAAGAATTAATAAAATAACAGGGGGAGGTCAAGCTTTTAGTTACAGGACCCCCTAAACTGTGGAGTGGTCTGCCTGCTACTATAAGAGATACCCCTTCGGTCTCAGGCTGAAGACTCACTACTTCAGTTTAGCACACCCTGACTAGAGCTGCTGATTAACTGTACAGACTCTGTTGTTAGTCATTAGCACTAAAACTTAAGTAACATGATTGTTATAATTTGTTACTAACCCTCACCTATTCTGTTTCTGTTCTTGGTATTCAAATGTGGCACTTGGTGCCACGGCCCATCTGCCAAGTTGTTTGCCTGCCTGTGGTAAAGTCATCCGTAATGGAGGATTGCAGGCAATCATGGGAAAGAGGGGTCCTTTCATTGGTTTGGCAGGCTGAGCAACGTTTCAGCCGTGGAATGGCCAAATGGGGGAGGCAGCTTGATGGATGAGGTCTCCAGAACTCTAAAAATATCCAAATCTTATTATGTGATATCATCTTCTGTTATATTCTGCTCCGTACTTCTAAAATTTTTATTTTCATGCTGTAGTGAGGATTTGTTCTGTTCTGTGTATTGTATTGTATTGACCCCCTTCTTTTGACACCCACCTACCTGGAAAGGGGTCTCTCTTTGAACTGCCTTTCCTGAGGTTTCTTCCATTTTTCCCTACAAGGTTTTCTTTGGGAGTTTTTCCTTGTCTTCTCAGAGAGTCAAGGCAGGGGGGCTGTCAAGAGGCAGGGTCTGTTAAAGCCCATTGCGGCACTTCTTGTGTGATTTTGGGCTCTACAAAAATAAACTGTATTGTATTGTATTGTATTTTCAGTTGGTAGGGCCCTTAGACATATGTGCCCAAGTTCCTACAATATTACCATGATAGCTCGATCAGTGGTCACCTTGGACGTACAAAGACATTGTTCAAAATCCTGCAGGTGTCATGGTGGCCAACAATACCCAAAGACGTCTGGTCCAATGTTCAGACTTGTACCACCTGTGAACAATACAAAACCCTATCCTCTTTAAAAACCTCCGATAAATTCACTGCTAAACTAGCAACTGTTTTCCAAAAGAAAAGTCCGGTGACCTACGCAGTAGAGCGGGATTGCCACGGAACAAGACAGTAGACACTGTTAACATCTCTCACCTCAAGCCTTGGTTCGGCCGTACACCACGGCCTCGGGGTGGGGATTGTAGCGGTGCTACTGGGGATGGAAACCTCAACTTCCAGCCGTCCTTGCAGTGACTCTGATTTGTCATCTGCTGAGGGTGTAGGGGCTTCTGGGCACATGCCTGACCACATACATTATAGGGAACTTCAAGGGGCACTCTAACGCTGTGTACCAACAAAAGATCAGGGTTACCATTTTCAGTTGGTAGGACCCGAGACATATGTGCCCAAGTTCCTACAATATTACCATGATAGCTCCATCAGTGGTCACCTTGGACGTACAAAGACATTGTTCAAAATCCTGGAGGTGGCATGGTGGCCAACGATACCCAAAGACATCTGGTCCCATGTTCAGACTTGTACCACCTGTGAACAATACAAAACCCTACCTGGTCTCCCTTCTGGACAGCTTCAGCCAGTAACCATCACTACCCCTGGGGAGAGCCTATTAGTGGACCTTATGGGACCATTTCCTGCCAGTAGGGACCAGAAGACCTACCTGATGGTGGTCGTGGACTATTTTAACTGATGGGTGGAGCTATTCCCCATGGCTGATGCCACAGCCCAGAAGATATGCTCCACCTTGAAGGATGAGATATTTACCTAATGAGGGGTGCCAAAGAACATCATCACAGACCGTGGCTCGCAGTTTGCTGGCTCAGTGGATGAAGAGTTTTGGAGACAGTGTGGTTCACCTGAAGATGACAGTATACCACCCCCAATCGAATTGCAGTGAGTGGGTGAACCAGACCCTGAAGACACTGATTGCATCCTTCGTCAGAGACCACCATCAGGCTTGAACTAAGTGGCTGCCTGAGCTCCGGTTTGCATTGAACAAGGCGGTGCGTGAGGTTACAGGTGAGACCCCTACATTGTTAGCTTTAGGCAGGCAACTTAATTGCCCTCAGAAATGAATATTCAATCACAATCCACCCAAACGAGACACATCAATTCATGATCATTTACATTTATTACAGCAAATTACTCAACGAGTGAAGGAGAGGATGATGGTGTCCTAGTCCAGACAGTCTCAATCGTACAACCAGCGACATAAGCCTGTACAATTCTCGGTTGGGGAGATAGTCTGGATCAGGATTCATCCTCTCTTCAAAGGCCTCTGAAAAAATTCACTGCTAAACTAGCAACTGTCTTCCAAAAGAAAAGTCCGGTGACCTACGCAGTAGAGCGGGATTGCCACGGAACAAGACAGTAGACACTGTTAACATCTCTCACCTCAAGCCTTGGTTCGGCTGTACACCACGGCCTGGGGGTGGGGATTGTAGTGGTGCTACTGGGGATGGAAACCTCAACTCCCAGCCGTCCCTGCAGTGGCTCTGATTTGTCATCTGCTGAGGGTGCAGGGGCTGCTGGGTACAAGGAGGCCAGCGCGACATTTCAAAGGGGGCCAGTGATACAAAAGTAAAGAAGTCTTTTGTGTTTCATGTCTGGAGTTGCCTGTTTGTTTGACTTCCCGTTTTGATCGTCTCCTGTTTTAGACTGTCTGGTGTCTTCCTGCTGCATGAGGACTGTCTGAGGATTTGTTGTCATCTTGCGAAGAAGGGAGCGCTCCTGACCCCATTCATATGCCATCATCTCATTAGGAAATACCGGTAGGACTGACCTTTACATTCACATACATCGTGCTGATCTCTGGACTATCTGACTCCATCATTTCATTTCTTCAGTTGCCATTTTCATGGACTTCATAGTGTGTGTATTTTGTTAGTGGTTTGGTGTTGTCAAATTTGTGTTTAAAGTACATTGCCGTAAAGGGAACTGGGGTGGGATCGTTGTTAATCCATCCATCCATCCAACCATTATCCAACCCGTTAAATCCTTACTAAAGGGTCACGGGGGTCTGCCGGAGCCAATCCTAGCCAACACAGGGTGCAAGGCAGGAAACAAACCCCGGGTAGGGTGCCAGTCCACTGCAGGGCGCGCACACACGGGACAATTTAGGATCGCCAATGCACCTAACCTTCATGTTTTTGGACTGTGGGAGGAAACCCACGCAGACACGGGGAGAACATGCAAACTCCACGCAGGGAGGTCGCAGGAAGCAAACCCTGGACTCCTAACTGCGAGGCAGCAGCGTTACCCACTAAGCCACAGTGCTGCCCTGTAGGATATATCAAATAAACAAATGGTTAAAATGAAAATCACCATATTCTTATACTTGATTAAAGCTGATCAGGGTCTCCGGGAACCCGAGCCCATTCGGCAGCAGAAACCAGTCCTGGGCAGGACATTAGTCCTTTGTAGAGCCTACTTGTCCGCACACTGTCACATGGGGCCAATCTCAAATTGTTAATCATAATTAATAGTCTGTGGGATTGTGCATCGAAAACCAATCACAGACAAGAGCATTATAATAATAATAATAATAATAATAATAATACATTTTATTTATATAGCGCCTTTCCCATGCCCAAGGCGCTTTACAGAGTTTAAGAAAGAACGTCAGGGTATACAGTACATAGCATTGTAATAAACCAGATAAATAAATAAAGAAGAGTAAGATAGTAAACCTGCTGCCTCGCATTTAAGAGACCAGGGTTCACTTCCCGCGTCCTCCCTGCGTGGAGTTTGCATGTTCTCCCCGTGTCTGTGTGGGTTTCCTCCCAAAGCCCAAAGACATGCAGGTTAGGTGGATTGGTGATTCTAAATTGTCCCTAGTGTGTGCTTGGTGTGGGTGTGTGTGTCCTGCGGTGGGTTGGCGCCCTGCCCGGGATTGGTTCCTGCCTTGCACCCTGTGTTGGCTGGGATTGGCTCCGGCAGATCCCCGTGACCCTGTGTTCGAATTCATCAGGTTGGAAAATGGGTGGATGGATGGAAGATAGTAAACTCAGAGAAAGCCTAACAGACAACATAATTGATGGTCTCGCACACACTCACAGGTGACATGAGCATCTTGACATGGAGGTAAACTGAAAGAAGGGTAATGAAGTCAAGTAGAGCTAACAGCCTTCCTGAACAGATGAGTTTTAAAAGAATTCATGGAGTCAGCTGACCTGATTCGTTTCGGTAGGTCATTCCAGAGTCTGGGCACTCGCTATACAGCTGAAGGCCCCGCTGTCACCCATGGAGTGCAGATTAGTGTGGGGCACAACAAGATGGCCAAAATCAGAGGACCTTAGTGGGCGGGCAGGCACATAGTGATGGAGAAGGTCACTGATGTAGTATAGCGCGAGGTTGTTTAAGGCTTTGTAGGTTATTAGTAGGATTTTATAGGCAAACGTTTGATGGACAAGGCCTACGTCCATTATATTCTGCTGTTCTTGCACATGCTCTGGTGACACTTCGTATCGATTATTGTAATTTTATTCTTTGTGGTCGTCCTACACTTCAAATCGTAACCTGAGATCTTCAAACGAGTGTCTGCTTATTATTCTGAGAGCTAAACTTAAAAGAAGTGGTGAGGCGGGCGGCCTTCTGCTGTTATGAACCTAAAATCAGGAATAGCTGACCGACAGAAATTCACCAGGCTAATACGGTGGAGCACTTTAAAAAACTGCTAAGGCCCCATTATTTTAACATGGCTTCCTCTCAGCTTCATTTTAGTGTAACCCTGATATTCTACTCGTATATATGAATTGTCATAATTAAGAGTCCAAGACTTAATAAAGGTTTGGGGCAGCCACCTGTATATTGTTTTCCCCAGCTGCAAAAGGGTTTTTTGAATCAAAAGCACGATGTGCATATCACAGAGTCCAAAACAGAACTGGCTATAGTAGCCCAAGATGGAGGCTTTAAAGGTCTGGAGAGGAAATGATGTCATCAGAATGGCCGGAAACCAGAAGTGACGTCAGCAAAGGGGCCAGCTTCAGAAGTGATGTCAGCAAAGGGGCCGGCTTCGGAAGTGACGTCAGCTAAGGGGCCGGCTTTGGAAGTGACATCAGCAAAGGGGCCGGCTTTGGAAGTGACGTCAGCTAAGGGGCTGGCTTCAGGAGGTGACGTCTTCTGAGGCGCCGGAACCTTGCAGGATTTCCCTTCAAAGGTCTGTAGGGAACTGAAAAAGACAGTCAGCTACTCCGCCGCCCCCTAGTCAGATGTTTTATTAAACTTACTCAGACCCTTTAGCTGCCTCCTACTTGCATGTGTGTGACAACATTTAATTATAAACTGTCTTACAGACAGACAGTATGTGCGTCTTGGGAACTGCAGGTCTGACATTGTGGTCAGCAGCACAGGAGCACCACAGGGGACTTTACTTTCTCCGGTCCTGTTCAGCCAACATACATCGGACTTCTAATACAACTCGGAGTCCTGCCACGTGCAAAAGTTCGCTGATGACACTGCTATTATGGGCTGCATCAGGAGTGGGCAGGAGGAGGAGTATAGGAACCTAATCAAGGACTTTGTTAAATGGTGCGACTCAAACCACTTACACCTGAACACCAGCAAAACCAAGGAGCTGGTGGTGGATTTTAGGAGGACCAGGCCCCTCATGGACCCCATGATCATCAGAGGTGACTGTGCAGAGAGTACAGACCTATAAATACCTGGGAGTGCAGCTGGATGATAAATTGGACTGGACTGCCAACACTGATGCTCTGCAAGAGAGGACAGAGCCGACTATACTTCATTAGAAGACTGGCGTCCTTCAACATCTGAAATAAGATGCTGCAGATATTCTATCAGACGGTTGTGACGAGTGCCTTCTTCTACACGGTGGTGTGTTGGGGAGACAGCATAAAGAAGAGGGACGCCTCACGCCTGGACAAACTGGTGAGGAAGGCAGGCTCTATTGTAGGTACGGAGCTGGACAGTTTGACATCCGTGGCAGAGCGACGGGCGCTGAGCAGACTCCTGTCAATCATGGAGAATCCACTGAACAGGATCATCTCCAGACTGAGGAGCAGCTTCAGCGACAGACTGCTGTCACCATCCTGCTCCACTGACAGACTGAGGAGACCCCACACTATGCGACTCTTCAGTTTCACCTGGGGGGGTAAACGTTAACATTATACAAAGTTATTGTCTGTTATACCTGCATTGTTATCACTCTTTAATTTAATATTGTTTTTATCAGTATGCTGCTGCTGGAGTATGTGAATTTCATCTTGGGATTAATAAAGTATCTATCTATCTATCTATCTATCTATCTATCTATCTATCTATCTATCTATCTATCTATCTATCTATCTATCTATCTATCTATTATATAGTGCCTTTCATATCTATCTATCTATCTATCTATCTATCTATCTATCTATCTATCTATCTATCTATCTATCTATCTATCTTTCTTTCTTTCTAATGAAATGGGAAGAGTTTAATTAGAACCTGTTTTTCGATTTAGTCTAATGTTTCAGATGTTCTCCATCCATCGGCTAGAATATGCAATATGTATTTTAATGTAAGTAATAAATTGCTTTGAAACATCAGATATAGCTAAACATTTATAGTCATTTTGCGTGGTTTTCATTCTTTTTTCAATTTTAAATCGATGTCAAAATATGCATAATAAAGTATCTATCTATCTATCTATCTATCTATCTATCTATCTATCTATCTATCTATCTATCTATCTATCTATCTATCTATCTATCTATCTATCATTTTTTTTCATGTCTCCATAATCTGTACTAACCCCTACTTTTATGCTGTTCTTTTACCGGTTTTCTGTGCCCTTCACCACCTGATCAGGGCACCATGCTGTCCTTGCATTGATGGATTGAAAAACATATTTGTAAATGCTGGCACTTTTTGTACCCCTAATGCACCCTTGCATGACATCCACTTGAGGAAGGCGCTATTTAAAATAAAGACAATTTTGAAAGCAGGACTCCAGTGGCACCAGGTCTACATGACATATTCGACTTTATCCCTATGTAAAGTGCCTTGGCACGGTGTGCCCGATAGAAAGATGCCATAAAATAGGCTATCTGTTAGGTAAACAGTAGCTAATAAAGTTAAAAAGTGACATGCTACAGTTACCCAGTCCTCACTCCGATTGTGAAAAATAAAAGAAAGTATATTAAAAAAATTGGACTTTATCTCTGCTTTTGCAGTGTATCCAGTGTCACACACATGATTAGGGGACAGTCAGCGGGTGTGAAATTACAAGAGATAGGGGGCTGAGACATGCTGTTAACACTCTTCGCTCCTTTTCATCTACAGAAAGACCCCCAAATAAAAAGCCTGTACCTCATCAAACACACAGATCTCCACATCTGTCTGCACAATGAAGAAACACTCATTTCCAGTCCCGTCCTGATGACTTCAGTTCCATCCCTCCACTTCTGACATCATCTTCGTCACATCCGTTAATTTAATTTGACTCTCTATAAAAGCTTCATAACCCCAGAGAAATATTGTCAAATGCATGTGATTTTTGTTCTGATTTTGACCTTGTTCTCAGCAACTGGAACCTACGGCCAGCATACGGGGAGGCCCCCCAACTCTTAGTCTGTCTCGTCTATTTCAGCTGTGGAATGGCCAACTGGGGGAGACAGCTTGGTGGATGAGGTCTCAAGGACTCTAAACAAATCCAAATCATATTATGGGATATCCTGACTAGAGCTGCTGATTAACTGTACAGACTGCATCTCTGTTGTCAGTCATTAGCACTAAAACATAAGTAACATGATAGTTAGAATTTGTTACTAACCCTCACCTGTTCTGTTTCTCTTCTTGGTACCCAAATGTGCCAATTGGTGCCACTGCCCACCTGCCAGGTTGTTTTGCATGCCTAAGGTAAAGTCATCTTTGATGGAGGATCACAGGAATCATCAGGTAGAGGGGTCCTTTCATCAGATTGGCTGTCTCAGCTGTGGAATGGCCAATAGGGGGAGGCAGTTTGATGGCCGAGGTCTCCAGGACTCTAAACAAATCCAAATCATATTCTGTGATATCATCTACTGTTAAATTCTGCTCCGTACTTGTAATATTTTTATTCTTATGCTGTATTGAAGATTTGTTCTGTTCTATGTATTGTGTTGTATTGACCCCCTTCTTTTTGACACCCACTGCACGGCCAGCCTACCTGGAAAGGGGTCTCTCTTTGAACTCCCTGTCCTGAGGTTTCTTCCATTTTTTTTCCCTACTGGGTTTTTTTTGGGGAGATTTTTCTTTGTCTTCTTAGAGAGAGTCAAGGTTGGGGGGCTGTCAAGAGGCAGGGCCTGTTAAAGCCCATTGCGGATTATTTATTAATTGTAAAATTAATTGATTAAAATAATTATAATTAAAATAATAAGTTAAAAAATTAATTAATTGTGTGATTTTGGGCTATACAAGAATAAATTGTATTGTATTGTACTAGGGGGCTTCGCCCGTCAACCCCTGTGTTTGGTTAATCGGATACACAATTAAAAATTATTTTTTTTCTTTGGAATTGTTTCAATTTCATTATTTGCACTTTTACTTTAGAGCTTCATTAAAAACAACATTTTTTAGAGACACATTGTGACAACGCAATGTATAACTGCCCGTGAGTGAATATTGTTGCTGTTTCTCTAATAAATAATCCGACTTTTCCTAATGTTTGTCCCTGTGATTTATTGATTGTCATAGCAAAAGTTATTCTCACAGTAAACATTTTAATACGAATGGCACATCACAATCTCCTATGATGTGTAATGTTATTTGTGGAATATAAACATTAACTTTCTTTATGCCTGTTAAAATTTGCATCGCTTCTCCGTGATCATCAATACACTCCTGACCCAATTGTGTATTCTTTGAAATTCAACTTGTCGTTGCTTTAACTGTTGCGCGACAGCAGATTCTCATAGCGTATGGTCCATTATTGTGTAAATCCACGTTTTCTGTATAAGAATGATGCAAATGCAAAAAGACTTTGTTGTCTACTCCTTGCCTTTTTATTTCTGACCTCGATTCTGTCCTGCTCTTTTTTTCAGTTACACCTGGTTCTGATTCTTTTGTTTTGCGGTAATGCGATCTTTTTCTATCTTGTCTTTGATACTGCAGCGACTGACATGATAAAGTGTCACAAAAGTTTTACTTGAACAATCGCTGACTTCGTAACCCCAAACACAACTTTCTAGCACCTTCTCCGACCCCCAATCACTGCATTAATGAATACCCCACTATCAGTCTTCCGTGTTGTACTCCGCCCTCCCTCAATCGGACCAAACAGTCACTTAAAACCAAAACGCTGCAATACTTTCGATTTTTGTTAGTTTCGTAATCTCTTATCTGCCTTTTTTTTCTCTCCAGCGCCTTTGGATGTCTATTCTCCATATTGTCCTTAGGCGCTGTATATGTGATCTGTGTGAACTACGTGCTTTTACACGACTGGCTGTGTTTTGATGGATGTGCTCTTATATGATATCTGTTGTAAGCAGGGCGTGTCTTGCAAGAATCTCATGTTCCACGTCCTCGCGAGACGGCCCTGGGACAGTCTCTTGGCACCAAGTCTCATATTTACGGTCCCCGCGAGATGATCCGCGGCAAGTCTCTTTTGTCTCGCGGGTCTTTTAAATGTCTTTCGAGAACGTCAGAGAAGATCACGTATCGTCGCCTTGCTTTTGCTTTCCAGGATTTCTTTTTATAATGGAGAGATTGTATTTATTTTGTGGACAACAGAAAGGTGCTATATGAAACGGCCCTTTCTCTCATTGTAAAAAGTCCAATTGTAACAAGCACTTTGGGATGCTGTACACAAAAGAAAGGCGCTATAAAATTAAGGTTACTTGTTAGACAGCCTGTCCTCGTTTCTATTGTTCAATGTATCTGCAAACAGTTAGGTTTCGTCTTTGGTCTTCTGTTGTACCCTGGAAGGCTGTGCATGAAAGAAAGGTCAGTCAGTCAGTCATTTCCCAACCCATTATATACTTACTACAGGGTCACGGGGTCTTCTGGAGCCAATCCCAGCCAGCAAAGGGCGCACGGTAGGAACAAACCCCAGGCAGGGTTCCTGCCCACCGCAGGGCACACACACACACACACCAAGCACACACTAGGGACAATTTAACCTGCATATATTTGGACTGTGGTAGGCAACCCACGCAGACACGGGGAGAACATGCAAACTCCACACGCGGGACGTGGGAAGCAAAACCGGGGGAGAAAGGCGCTATATAACATAAAGGCTGCATATTCAATATCCAGGCTGTGTTTTAGTTGTTATTTGAGACTTTGTATTATGGCTCTGTACTGTATATGTAACATGTCTTCAGATGATGTGAACAAGAGAAAGGCGCTATATAACATAAAGGCTACATATTCAATATCCAGGCTGTGTTTTAGTTGTTATTTGAGACTTTGTATTATGGCTCTGTACTTTATATGTAACATGTCTTCAGATGATGTGAACAAGAGAAAGGCGCTATATAACATAAAGGTTAGATGTTGGGTGTCCAGGGTGTGTTCCAGTTGCTAACAGTCTAAATGAGCAATGGTTCCATGGCTGTGTACTGTAAGTGTGAATTTCCTTAGAATTGTGTGAACATTTTAAAAGCACTATATAAACTTCCATAACCTGTTTTCGTAGGACGTGAATAAGAGAAAGGTGCTATAAAAGAAATGGTTACATGTTCAATGAACGGGCCAAGTTCCAGTTGCTAACAGTTTACAGCTATTGTATGGTGTCTCTGTACTATGTAGTATGCAAAGTGCATTCAGATGATGTGAACAAGAGTAAGGCGCTATATAACATAAAGGTTACATATTCGATATCCAGGCCGTGTTTCATTTGTGAACGGTTTAAATTAACAATTGTACAATGGCTCTGTACTATATATGTAACATGCTTTCAGATGATGTGAATAACAGTAAGGCGCTATATAAAATAAAGTTTAGATGTTCGATAACCAGGTTGTGGTCCAGCTGTTAACAATCTCACTCAGCCATTGTGCAGTGCCTCTGTATGTGTAAAATTGCTTGGGGTGGTGTGCAATAGAAAGGCGCTATATAAAATAGGGACTTACTTGTTAGATAACCTGGCCTTGCTTTAGTTATACAAAATTTTCGCCTTTATCTAGGTGCTTATATGTGAGTCCCAGATGCAAAGATAAACATGCAGACTCCTAACCTACGGCGTCGCGACTTCATTGTCATCACTTGTCTTGGTTTTTGTCTGCCGCTGTCCTTCATGACATTTCCTGGATGATCAGACGCTACAAAAGCGGGAGCTGCAGATAGGTGGCGCCACAGAGTCGAACGGCTTTTACTTGAACAAAACATGCCAAACTTGGGCAGGGTGGTACGCCACGTGAACACCTGAGCGGCGGGCATCATCATCGCGAGCGCTTAATGTCAGCTTAATAAGGTGAGAAGACAGATAAAGGCCATTCACTCGGCACTTCCTTCATTGTGAACCTTGGGCGGACCACCCGCGTCTGTAAATAGAGTTTACGACACTCGGGCAATTACCTTGACTATGGACTTTTATAAGCAAATCGTCCTTGGCGTTACCTGGAAACACCCGCGACAGGTGATAATAAAGCGGAGATCTAATTGGACCGTCGCGGGAAGTTACAGCCTGTGAAACGGCTTACGATCACCTCCGGCCCGCTTTCCCAGACTTTAATGAGTTCACATTTTAATGAGAGCCCCCCGGCACTCACGCACCAGTTTACAGTCGTCAGAGGCACCTTTACCTGCAGGCGGGCGGGCGGGCGGACGGCCGGGAGGGGCTGGGTGGCTGTAAAAGGCCATTGTGAGCGCCGTCACCCGCTGCGGTTTTTGATCTCCCATTGCTCGTCAGCTTCTCGCAGAGGAGACGCAGGTTCAGGGCCGAAGGTCACTCGCTGGTGGGACGAACGGGAGGATTGCGCTGTGAAGGACACCTTAAGTGGACCACTCAGGGGGGTAGTGACGGGGCTTTGACTTGGCCGACGTCTGCAAACATCTTCTCGAGCCGATTTGATTGGATTGTCCTGTCTGCTGTGTTTGTGAAGGGCTGACCTCCACCTTATCCCTGACCTCCAGCCCATTCATCAGTGGGAATGGAATTGTTTAGCAGCCCCCCTCAGTGGAGGTCTGCTCTTTGTTGTACTGGGCTCGGTGTAGCATTTAGCAAAAATAAATATTTCCTTGTCTCCATACACTTGGATCTGATTGGCCGATTTCTATTCTATGGGGTGTTTGTAAAGGATAAAGGAAAGCTTCAAATGAGCCCCCTAATGCAGGCAGGCCCCTAAATCCCCCCACCTATCTGAGTAATTACTGAAACCCATAAAAGTTTTTAGATAGTGAAAGCCAACTGCCTTAACAGAATTTGTACTATGGTCAGAAAAAGTGTTCAGCTTAGGATAGTTTCACAATTAAATCCTACAGTGGGATGCAAAAGTTTGGGCAACCTTGTTAATAGTCATTATTTTCCTGTATAAATCGTTGGTTGTTACGATAAAAAATGTCAGTTAAATATATCATATAGGAGACACACACAGTGATATCTGAGAAGTGAAATGAAGTTTATTGGATTTACAGAAAGTGTGCAATAATTGTTCAAACAAAATCAGGCAGGTGCATAAATTTGGGCACCACAAAAAAGAAATCAAATAATTAGTAGATCTGCCTTTTGCATAAATTCCAGCCTCTAAATGCTTCCTGTAGGTTCCAATGAGAGTCTGGATTGTGGTTGAAGGTATTTTGGACCATTCCTCTTTACAAAACATCTCAAGTTCATTCAGGTTTGATGGCTTCCAAGCATGGACAGCTCTCTTTAACTCACACCACAGATTTTCAATTCTATTCAGGTCTGGGGACTGAGATGGCCATTCCAGAACGTTCTACTTGTTCCTCTGCATGAATGCCTTAGTGGATTTTGAGCAGTGTTTCGGGTCGTTGTCTTGTTGAAAGATCCAGCCCCGGCGCAGCTTCAGCTTTGTCACTGATTCCTGGACATTGGTCTCCAGAATCTGCTGATACTGAGTGGAATCCATGCGTCCCTCAACTTTGACAAGATTCCCAGTCCCTGCACTGGCCACACAGCCCCACAGCATGATGGAACCACCACCATATTTGACTGTAGGTAGCAGGTGTTTTTCTTGGAATGCTGTGTTCTTTTTCCTCCATGCATAACGCCCTTGTTATGCCCAAATAACTCCATTTTAGTTTCATCAGTCCACAGCACCTTATTCCAAAATGAAGCTGGCTTGTCCAAATGTGCTTGAGCAGACCTCAAGCGGCTCTGTTTGTGCTTCCTCTGCATCACTCTCGCATACAGCATCTCCTTGTGTAAAGTGCGCCGAATGGTTGAACGATGCCCAGTGACTCCATCTGCTGCAAGATGATGTTGTAGGTCTTTGGTGCTGGTCTGTGGGTTGACTCTGACTGTTCTCACCATTCGTCACTTCTGTCTGTCCGAAATCTTTCTTGGTCTGCCACTTCAAGCCTTAACTTGAACTGAGCCTGTGGTCTTCCATTTCCTCAATATGTTCCTAACTGTGGAAACAGACAGCTTCAATCTCTGGGACAGCTTTCTGTATCCTTCACCTAAACCATGATGGTGAACAATCTTTGTCTTCAGGTCATTTGAGAGTTGTTTTGTGACCCCAATGTTGCTACTCTTCAGAGAAAATGAAAGGAGGAGGGAAACTTACAATGGACCCCCTTAAATACTCGGATTCACCTGTGTATGTAGGTCAGGGGTCACTGAGCTTACCAAGCCAATTGGAGTTCCAATAATTAGTTCGAAAAGTTTGGGAATCAATAAAATGACAACGGTGCCCAAATTTATGCACCTGCCTGATTTTGTTTGAACAATTATTGCACACTTTCTGTAAATCCAATAAACTTCATTTCACTTCTCAAATATCACTGTGTGTGTCTCCTTTATGATATATTTAACTGACATTTTTTATCGTAACATCCAACAATTTATACAGGAAAATAATATCTATCTACAGTGGTGTGAAAAACTATTTGCCCCCTTCCTGATTTCTTATTCTTTTGCATGTTTGTCACACAAAATGTCTCTGATCATCAAACACATTTAACCATTAGTCAAATATAACACAAGTAAACACAAAATGTGGCCCTGTGCGAAAAAGTAATTGCCCCCTTGTTCAAAAATCACCTACCTGTGGTGTATCACACCTGAGTTCAATTTCCTGATTACTGCCACCCCTGTTTCAATCAAGAAATCACTTCAATAGGAGCTGCCTGACACAGAGAAGTAGACCAAAAGCACCTCAAAAGCTAGACATCATGCCAAGATCCAAAGAAATTCAGGAACAAATGAGAACAGAAGTCATTGAGATCTATCAGTCTGGTAAAGGTTATAAAGCCATTTCTAAAGCTTTGGGACTCCAGCGAACCACAGTGAGAGCCATTATCCACAAACGGCAAAAACATGTAACAGTGGTGAACCTTCCCAGGAGTGGCCGGCTGACCAAAATTACCCCAAGAGCGCAGAGACGACTCATCCGAGAGGTCACAAAAGACCCCAGGACAACATCTAAAGAACTGCAGGCCTCACTTGCCTCAATTAAGGTCAGTGTTCACGACTCCACCATAAGAAAGAGACTGGGCAAAACAGCCTGCATGGCAGATTTCCAAGACGCAAACCACTGTTAAGCAAAAAGAACATTAGGGCTCGTCTCAATTTTGCTAAGAAACATCTCAATGATTGCCAAGACTTTTGGGAAAATACCTTGTGGACTGATGAGACAAAAGTTGAACTTTTTGGAAGGCAAATGTCCCGTTACATCTGGCGTAATAGGAACACAGCATTTCAGAAAAAGAACATCATACCAACAGTAAAATATGGTGGTGGTAGTGTGATGGTCTGGGGTTGTTTTGGTGCTTCATGACTTGGAAGGCTTGCTGTGATAGATGGAACCATGAATTCTACTGTCTACCAAAAAATCCTGAAGGAGAATGTCCGGCCATCTGTTCGTCAACTCAAGCTGAAGCGATCTTGGGTGCTGCAACAGGACAATGACCCAAAACACACCAGCAAATCCACCTCTGAATGGCTGAAGAAAAACAAAATGAAGACTTTGGAGTGGCCTAGTCAAAGTCCTGACCTGAATCCAATTGAGATGCTATGGCATGACCTTAAAAAGGCGGTTCATGCTAGAAAACCCTCAAATAAAGCTGAATTACAACAATTCTGCAAAGATGAGTGGGCCAAAATTCCTCCAGAGCGCTGAAAAGACTCATTGCAAGTTATCGCAAACGCTTGATTGCAGTTATTGCTGCTAAGGGTGGCCCAACCAGTTATTAGCTTCAGGGGGCAATTACTTTTTCACACAGGGCCATGTAGGTTTGGATTTTTTTTTCTCCCTAAATAATAAAACCATCATTTAAAAACTGCATTTTGTGTTTACTTGTGTTATATTTGACTAATGGTTAAATGTGTTTGATGATCAGAAACATTTTGTGTGACAAACATGCAAAAGAATAAGAAATCAGGAAGGGGGCAAATAGTTTTTCACACCACTAACTAACGCGGGTTGTAAACGACATTCTGATATCCTCTGATGAAGGAAACTCCATTGTAATTATGTTGTTAGACTTAAGCGCAGCATTTGTCTGTTATACCTTCATTGTTACTACTCTTTAATTTAATATTGTTCTTTAACAGTATGCTGCAGGAGTATAGATCTATCTATCTATCTATCTATCTATCTATCTATCTATCTATCTATCTATCTATCTATCTATCTATCTATCTATCTATCTATCTATCTATCTGATAGATATAGGGTTGTCCAAATGTAATTATTATCTAATTATCAGCTATGTCCATATATTCGGTCTTTTTTCGCTGTTCCGTTATTTCACTGACTAATAATTTCTGTTTGTTTGCTCTAATTCAATCTTTACTATCATTTTTTGAGACTTTCGAATTTTCATACTTTCATTATCTCTGACCTGCTCAGCTTGTGTATCGTGCCATCATTTTTGAATTCTTTACAACATGCTACTTTATCATTTACCCATTGCCTTTTATTTCCGGCCCCGGGTGTGGTTAAATCTCTTGGCACAAAGTCTCATCTCGCGGGACATGAAAGTTTCTCTCTGAAAATGTTACGTCTCGTCCCAGGCTAAAAGGTCTCGTCCTGTCCCAGGATTTTTTAATATAATAGAGAGACTACTTTTATTAATTACTAGCAGAATACCCGCGCTTCGCAGCGGAGAAGTAGTGTTTTAAAGAAGGTACGAAAAAGAAAAGGAAAAATTTTAAAAATAACGTAACATGATTGTTAATGTAATTGTTTTGTCATTGATATGACATCTATCTATCTATCTATTTATCTATGTTGTTCTCATATCTATCTATATATATATATATATATATATATATATCTATCTATATATATATATATCTCTATCTATCTATCTATCTATCTATCTATATATATATATATATATAGCAAAATACCCGCGCTTGGCAGCGGAGAAGTAGTGTGTTAAAGAAGGAAAGAGAAAGAAAAGGAAACATTTTAAAAATAATGTAACATGATTGTCAAAGTAATTGTTTTGTGTATTTGGTGGCAGCGTCCACAAAGTTGTTTTCGTAGCTGCATCAGAAAATGTACCACACGCCTGACACGCCTCCTTTTACTGTTTTCTCACAGCTTGATTGCTGCTGTCATATATATACACACACATACACACACACACACACATACATACATACATACATACATATATACATATATACATACATATATATATAATATACATATATATATATACACATACATATCTTCATATCTACATATCTATATATATATCTACACACACAAATTATATATATGTGTGTATGTATGTATGTATGTATGTATGTGTGTGTGTGTGTGTGTGTGTGTATATATATATATATATATATATATATATAATCTAGATAGGTGTGTGTGTATATATATATATATATATATACATACATATATACACATACATATACTTGTGTGTATGTTTGTATGTGTCTATATGTGTGTGTATAGCTTTGGTCACTGAGTGCAAGGGAAAAATAATGAAATATAGTCTATAAGTTATTAAACAGTAAAACATTAACGTTTTAAGAAGTACAGGTACATTGAGCACTACTGGAGTGGTTGGGTAAACTACATTTTAAAGACTGTGTAACACAACAGGTAAGTAACTAACAGCAGCTAAAATGTATATGGATCATCTCTCGGTAGTAGATCCCTTTTGAAAGGCGCTACACGACGGCTGTGGTATAGAAATTACATTTTCTATGTGAACGTTCACATTTGTGCCTCTGGTAATGTGCCTTACCGCAATTAAAGAAAATTATTTTGTGTCCTCTGCGTGTTAAGAGAGAAAGGCTTTGGTTTGGGATAAAAGGAAAAAGGTGTAAAGAAAGGAAAGTTGCCTTTTCTTTTATATAGTATAGAGAGATGTGTTCGCTGACGTTATGATCGCCTTTTGGGACAGTCGCGTGGGTCTTGTGTAGACTGGTGAGACGCCCCGCCATTAATCGGCTGTGATGGCACTGTGAGTCCTCCACTCGTATGCGTGTGTTCATAATCCGAGCTGAGGACCTGATAATCGTGATATCGTGCAAAAGAAAGTGTGAATCGCCTTAATATTATTTTGCCGTGGTGTAGAAAAGGGGTCCCGTGTTTGCACTTGTCTGGGCTATAGCTCAGGGGCGGATGAAAAAATTAAAAGTTCTCACTTTGACTTAAGGCAGAAGCGCAGTCAGCGTCTCAAAGGCCGGCACAGCTATGCACACGCGCTGGCTGCTCGACTTTTGCTGGGCAGGAGACCCCTTTTGTACACACGTTCATGATATCAAAAGTCTCAGCTCTTTGGAGGTAATTCATATATATATATATATAGCAAAATACCCGCTCCTCGCAGCGGAGAAGTAGTGTGTTAAAGAAGTAATGAAAAGAAAAGGAAACATTTTAATAATAACGTAACATGATTGACATTGTCATGAGTGTTGCTATCATATATATTCCTGCCTAAATAAGTCACCTCGCTTGCTCTTACTTTTTACCGCTCATTTAATCATGGCTAGTGGCGGAAAAATTATAAAATGGAAGGAGGATGGCTTTACCAAAACAATTATTGATGGCTTAATCGATTATTCATAAAGCTTGAATTGGTGATCTGTTTTTCTGTGTTAACCTCATATTTTTCATACTTCTTCTCAAACTAAGGTGGTGCGAGGGTAAAATGAATCGGGATGCTTGATCAATGTAATCGTGTACCAGGAAATCATGCATTGACAAAAGCTCCCCTTTGCTTGTAATGCAAAGTGTGATTAAATGCATTATTTTTCAACGCTTATGGAGCACATGCATCAAGCTTCTCAGCTGTGCTTGTGCTAAGAAAAGGAAAGATTTTAAAAATAGCGTAACACGATTGTCAATGTGACCTTTTGTAAGTAGTGCCTGGAGGATTCAGTGTGTTGAAACTCTAGAGACAGCGTGTGTATTAACTTGAGGTAAATGGGAGGGGAGATGATGACGTGACTCCCCCACTCGCCTTTAACTGTCAATCCCCCACAAACACAGTCTCGAATTTGCATAAGCACACCCCTTCACCTACAATTTTAACTTAGTTACAAAGTGATCAAAACTCTCGTTTATATCCTGCGTCCTCTCATTAAACTTGTATCCCGCATTACCTGTGGGCATGTGAAACGCCAGCGTAGCCTGTCTATGAACTTAATTTAAAGTTTAGGTTTACACCTTGCTTTCTTTCCGAGGTAGCAGCACTCATGAATATGGTAGTATATGCCACTCGCTCGCTTCTTATTGTTTCGCTGCCTTCTCAATTATATAATGCATGTTTTCTTAAGCGCTTTTTGTAGGTCTTCCTGGTTTTCTACGTACTGCGTTGACAGTCAGTTCATGTGATTACGCGGGAGGCGTGATGATGTCACACTAAACCGCCCCTACGCCTTTGCAGCTCTACTCCATTACAGTTAATGGAGAAAAATACCTTCCAGTTATGACCATTAGGCGTAGAATTTCGAAATGAAACCTGTCCAACTTTTGTAAGTAAGCTGTAAGGAATGAACCTGCCAAATTTCAGCCTTCTACCTACACGGGAAGTTGGAGAATTAGTGATGAGTCAGTGAGTGAGTGAGTGAGGGCTTTGCCTTTTATTAGTATAGATTGTTTCACAGTGGCTTAAGGCAGTACTGTTTAACCCTAAAGTGCCTATTGTTCCCATTCCCGCTGTGTGCCCCCCCCCATTTGACTATTATCATGTACTTTATACTTTATATATGTGTGTGTGTTTGTGTTTTTCTGTTATTTAAGGGATTTGAACTAAGATGAATTAGTTTTGGGGCCTTTCTTTTGACATACAATGTGTTGTGGAATCCTCCCACAACCATTTAACAAGAAAACCAAAAGGAGAAATGAAAAGGAGCAAAGAAATAGTACAAAATCACAATCCAGAAACCTATACCTTCAACTGGGGGGCAAAAGCCAGAAGATTCGATCCAAATCCAAAAATCAAGGACAGGAATCCAAACAAAGACGTAATGCCGAACCTGTTGATGCCACGTCAGCTTGGCCTTCAGTACTGCTGGTCCGGCTGCCTATAATTAGGTGGCCCTGCCTCCTTAGGCTCTACAAACAGGAGGCAGGGCAGATAACAGAAAGCACTATGGATATGCTTAACACAAAAGAGCAAACGTTTTAGTAAATAACCACAATATCACATGAACATAACTTATATAGAACACCAGCACAAATAGAATTATTAGCAAAATATAATAATAAAACATGAAAACTAACAAAAAAGTTAAACAAACATAAATAATGGAACAATGCCTGGAAGAACCCTGATGCAATGTAGTTTTGTTGCAGTTGATTTTGTGTTGCATCTTTTCTGACTTCATCTTGGGTTTCTGTGGTGGTGTTGTACTTGGATGGTGTGAAGCGCTGGGCGGGTACGGCCACCCGACCCGACACAGACAGGCCGGACAGACGTTAAGCACACAACACCCGGTTTATCTTCAGTTCAGCACACAGTGCACAAATCACCAACACAGCACGAGACAGCCCCTTATCTGCCACCAGACCCTCTACCTCCACTCCTCCTCAGGCTTTGTCTTCTTCCTCCTGATTCTGGCCATTGAGTGGTGGTGACTGGCTCCCTCTATAGGGCACCCAGAAGGAGTCCAGGTGCCCAACGAGCTTCATCTGACCAAATAGGGCCCAGAAAACATCCATGTGCCACCCCTGCTGGAAACCAAGGGGGCTGCGCTCTGTCGGTCCGGGGGAGAAACTCTCCTGGAAGTACTTTCTCCCCCGGCCCTTCCACGTTCAGGGCGTCCCGACCAGGCAAGGGATTCCGGCCGTCTACCCCAATGGCTTGAGTTGTGCTACATGTGATCTCATCAAGACAACACAATGAAAAGGTCAAAGCTGTGCATTTCCTGATCATCCGAGATTTCAGGCAAATCTTTAAAAAAAAAATGTAGATGGTTGACAATTTTTTTTTTTTTTGCAATTTTGCTGTTTGATCCATGCTTACGGATCAAGTTTGGCTTTGACGTCTGATATTATTCTTCGATGAAATGAACCCTGGGCCTAGTTAGTTGATTTCGTTTGGATCTCTGCTTTTCATTTTGACCACCATTGTTCACCTCCTGGCCACCTTTCACTTGCAATAATCCTTGGACCAGGGATCTCAAACTCCAGTCCTGGGGGGCCGCAGTGGCTGCAGGTTGACATTCTAAGCCTTTTCCTAATTGATGACCTGTTCTTGCTTCTAATTACCTTCTTTGAATTCATTTTAATTGACTTGCTCCTGAAAACTCAGATCTCTTAATTGTTTCTTTTTCCTTAATTAGCTGCCAAACAGTAATGAGATACAAAATGAGCCAAAATAACTGGTGTCCATCATACAATATCTGAAAATAAAAAGGGTGGAGGTCTAAGGGGGCGACACAGTGGTGCAGTGGGTAGCGCTGCTGCCTCGCAGTAAGGAGACCTGGGTTCGCTTCCCGAGTCCTCCCTGCGTGGAGTTTGCATGTTCTCCCCGTGTCTGCGTGGGTTTCCTCCCACAGCCCAAAGACATGCAGGTTAGGTGTATTGGCGATTGTAATTTGACCCTTGTTGTGTGTGTGTGTGCCCTGCGGTGGGCTGGCATCCTTCCTTGCTCCCTGTGCTGGCTGGGATTGGCTCCAACAGACCCCCATGACCCTGTAGTTAGGATATAGCGGGTTGGGTAATGGATGGATGGAGGTCTAAGGAATGTTGATCTGCTCAGGTCCCCTAAGCATTTCACCAGAGCTCTTAGTAAAGCAAAGACAACATCAATAATTTCAGATTGAAGAATGAGAGCCGCAACAAGCCATGGAATTAAAGAATTAGTTTAATTACTAATAAGAATCGGCACCTAATTGAGCAGCTGGTTGGAGCGAAATTGGTTGGAGTTTGAGGCCCTGTCTTAGTTGGTCTTCAGTCGGCTCACTCACTTCACATTGAAGTCATTCAGAGGAACGATGAAGAAATTCAGGGGAACAAATCTTAAAAAACAAGACAATTAAAATGAAAGGAAAAGGAGTTAATTAGCAGCAAAAACTGGTCAACAATTAAGAAAAGGGTCTGAGACAGATGGATGGTCATTTCCGAGGGTGGGACTGGACCGCGTGTCTGCCTGGGTGGTTGCCAACCTTTATCGTCGTGTGGTGGGTGCTGTGCCAGTGCAGGATCCCCAACCTGACCTGACCTGACTTGTTCTTGAAGATTCAGATCCCTTAATTGTTTCTTTTTCCCTAATTAGCAACCAAACAGTAATGAGATGGGTGGCACGGTGGCGCAGTGGTAGCACTGCTGCCTTGCAGCAAGGAGACCTGGGTTCACTTCCCAGGTCCTCCCTGCGTGGAGTTTGCATGTTCTCCCCCGTGTGTGTGGGTTTCCTCCCATAGTCCAAACACATGAAGGTTAGGTGCATTGGCGATCCGAAATTGGTGTGTGAGTCCTGCGGTGGGTTGGCACCCTGCCCGGGATTTGTTCCTGCCTTGCGCCCTGTGCTGGCTGGGATTGGCTCCAGCAGACCCCCGTGAAAATCTGCGTTATATATTTAGACATGCTTACGTATAAAATCCGCGATAGAGTGAAGCCGCGAAAGTCGAAGCGCGGTATAGCGAGGGATTACTGTACTTTGCAAGGCCACTTTACATTTTTCCCTGTTGGACACGCAATATGTGACGCCAATTTTGACCGGCAGCGTAATCGGAAACCATTTGTTTCACACAGTGCTAGGTATAACTCAATAAAGTGTATTTCATAATTATTGTCTTGTATTCAAGAACACTGTAATAGCCTAATATAAGGCAAGCGAAACTGAAAAAAGTCAACTCGTGGGTCACTTATTGTCACTCCTTAAAAAATACAAACTGAACGAAACATGAACTCGCTCAAAACTGAAATGGTGAGCTATGAACGTGAATTGATTCATTTTAATCTGGGTGAAGTGAACTTTCAGTGAGTTCTTGTGAGGTGTGAACTTGCACAACACTGCCGTGCGATTTATTCTTGTGGGGTGATCTCAAGTCGAAGGTAAAGACACACACATGGCCTCCAAACCGTGAAGCCCTCAAGGAGGCGATTCGCCATGAAATCGCCGAACAACAACATTTATTTCTGTCGCACATTTTCATACAAATGATGAGCTCAAAGTGCTTTACAGGATGAAGAAAGAGAAAAAAAGACAAGACAAAATTAGAAAATAGATTTAGGGAGCGGGCGGCACGGTGGCGCAGTGGTAGCGCTGCTGCCTCGCAGTTAGGAGACCCGGGTTCGCTTCCCGGGTCCTCCCTGCGGAGTTTGCATGTTCTCCTTGTGTCTGCGTGGGTTTCCTCCGGGTGCTCCGGTTTCCTCCCACAATCCAAAGACATGCAGGTTAGGTGGATTGGCGATTCTAAAATTGGCCCTAGTGTGTGTTTGTGTGTGTCCTGCGGTGGGTTGGCACCCTGCCCAGGATTGGTTCCTGCCTTGTGCCCTGTGTTGGCTGGGATTGGCTCCAGCAGACCCCCGTGACCCTGTATTCGGATTCAGCGGGTTAGAAAATGGATAGATGGATGGATTTAGGGAACACTAATTAACACAGAATGAAAGGAAGGTCCGATGGCCAGGGAGGACAGAAAAAACAAAAAAAACCAAAAATCCAGATGGCTGGAGAGAAAAATAAAATCTGCAGGGGTTCCAGGCCACGAGACCACCCAGCCCCCTCTGGGCATTCTACCTCACAATCAGTCCTCATTGTATTCAGGGTTCTTGATGATGACGGTCATGTGGACTGCTGGCCTTTAATCCATCAATGCAGGGACATCACGGCGGTTTGATCAGGTGGTGGTGGCGCAGATCAACACCCCAGAAAACCGGAAAAAGAACAGAAGAGAAAGTAGGGGTTAGTACGGATTATGGAACCACCAGGAATGATAATGATAATTAAAGGCATATACAGATGTAATAAGAATATAAGCTTAATGTTGCTGTGCTCTGTACAAAAATTATTTTATAAATCCACTCACATGTGAAGGCCAAAGTTAGTCAGCATTTAGAACTGCTAGGCAAGCATTTGAAGAGAGAAGAGGACAACTACGAAAATGGGCATTGTACTACATCTGTATGTTAGAGACGAAATGGAATCCTCTCCTGGCCTTGTATGGAGCCTAAGTAAGGGCCTGCACGTGGAGAAGACGGTATAAAAAGACTCGGACAGCAGCCAAATACTTTGAAGCTGATGGAAGATTACGTCATCCGTCCTGAAAACCCTTCCAGCGCAGCGACGGAAAATGGCAGACTCTATACATCGAGATCCCACCTTGATAAAAGTATTGTCTTGTCATGGCTTCCTCCACCTGTAATGCCGTGTAAATCATCATTAAAGAAAGCTAAGTTATTTTCTCTTATGTGATTCCTTACCGCCATATCACTATGGGAGAGGTATCGCCTTTTAATATCATATTTATATAGTTTTTCGGTTACTTAAAACGCTGCAATTACAAAAGAACTTATTCTAACTAGGGAGCTATCGCCCCCTACAGGAACAACAGAGTGTTAGGATTAACCTAAAATGAAGCTAGGACAGGGGTCCTCAATCACGGTGGTCCTGGAGAGCCGCAGTGGCTGCAGGTTTTTGCTCCAACCCAGTTGCTTAATAAAAAGCACTTATTGCTAAAGTAACACTTCTGCTTCACTTTAGTGATTTTGAGCCCTTATTGCTTAATTTTGTCTTAAACGGCCATTTTAATTGCTCCTTATTATCAATAACATGCAAATGACAAGAGAGAGCAGCATTTCTCCATTTAGCTTATTTACATTTACACCTGTGTGTATTTATCTGCACTATTGGATTTATTTAAATACTTGGAAGAAAAATGAAGAGAAAAAAGTGAAGGACTGAGAATCACTCGTCCATTTTAGCCTTCAAATCATTTGCATGATAGAAAGGGAAAGAAAATCGAGGATATGAGAATGACCTGACATAGCACAGTTAATTTAATTTCATAGCTTGTTAGTGCTTTATTGGCAAGAATTGCTTTCTAATTAAGCAACCAGGTCAGAACAAAAACCTGCAGCCACTGCGGCTCTCCAGGACCGGGATTGAGGACCCCTGTCCTAGCTTCATTTTAGGTTAATCCTAACACTCTGTTGTTCCTGTAGGGGGCGATAGCTCCCTAGTTAGAATAAGTTCTTTTGTAATTGCAGCGTTTTAAGTAACCGAAAATCTATATAAATATGATATTAAAAGGCGATACCTCTCCCATAGTGATATGGCGGTAAGGAATCACATAAGAGAAAATAACTTAGCTTTCTTTAATGGTGATTTACACGGCATTACAGGCGGAGGAAGCCATGACAAGACAATACTTTTATCAAGGTGGGATCTCGATGATTTTTTCAAGTGCTCCACCGTATTAGCCTGGTGAATTTCTATTAGTAAACTCGTTTTCCAGATTTGAGGTGCAGAACAGCAGAAGGCCACCCGCCTCACCACTTCTTTTAAGTTTAGCTCTTGGAATTCTAAGTAGACCCTCATTTGAAGATCTAAGGTTACGATTTGGAGTGTAAAGTGAGAGGAATTCAGAAATATAAGATGGAGCAGATTATTGAAGGCTTTGTAAACCATCAGCAGCATTTTAAAGTCCAAGAAATGATCATTCAATGCATATACAGAATATCAGGGTTACACTAAAATGAAGCTCTGAGAAAGCCATGTTAGAGTAATGGGCCCTTAGCAGTTTGCTAGATTGCTCCATCGTATTAGCCTGTCGAATTTCTATCAGTCAGCTATTTTAGGTGCAGAAGAGCAGAAGGCCACCTCACCACTTCTTAGATTTGAAGATCTAAGGTTACGACTTGGAGTGTAAGGTGACATAAGATGGAGCAGATTATTGACGGCTTTGTAAACCGTCAGCAGTATTTTAAAGTCAATCCTGAATGACACTGGCAACCAGTGAAGTGACATTAGAACTGGTGTGATGTGCTCGGATTTTCTTTTCCTAGTTAGGATTCTAGCAGCTCCATTCTGCACTCGTTGTAGTCGATTGATGACTTTTTTGGGTGGTCCTGAGAGGAGTGCGTTATAGTAATCTAGTCTACTAAACACAAAAGCGTGAACTTATTTTTCAGCCTCTTTCAGTGTTATAAAAGGTCTCACTTTTGTTATATTTTCTTAAGTGAAAAAGTGGTGTCCTAGTAATCTGATTAATACAGGTGCTGGTCATAAAATTAGAATATCACGACAAAGTTGATTTATTTCAGTAATTCCATTCAAAAAGTGAAACTTGTATATTAGATCCATTCATTACACACAGACTGATGTATTTCAAATGTTTACTTCTTTTAATTTTGATGATCATGACTGACAACTAATGAAAGTCCCAAATTCAGTATCTCGGAAAATTCGAATATTGTGAAAAGGTTCAATATTGAAGACACCTGGTGCCACACTCTAATCAGCTAATTAACTCAAAACACCTGCAGAAGCCTTTAAATGGTCTCTCAGTCGAGTTCTGTAGGCTACACAATCATGAGGAAGACTGCTGACTTGACCGTTGTCCAAAAGACAACCACTGACACCTGGCACAAGGAGGGCAAGACACAAAAGGTCATTGCTAAAGAGGCTGGCTGTTCACAGAGCTCTGTGTCCAAGCACATTAATAGAGAGGCGAAGGGAAGGACAAGATGTGGTAGAAAAAAGTGTACAAGCAATAGAGATAACCACTTGTACCCTGGAGAGGATTGTGAAACAAAACTGTGGGGGAGATTCACAAAGAGTGGACTGCAGCTGGAGTCAGTGCTTCAAGAACCACCAGGCACAGACGTATGCAAGACATGGGCTTCAGCTGTCACATTCCTTGTGTCAAGCCACTCTTGAACAAGAGACAGCGTCAGAAGAGTCTTGACTGGACTGCTGCTGAGTGGTCCAAAGTTATGTTCTCTGATGTCTTAAATTGGTTTGAATCCTACCTGGCAGGTAGAAAATTCTTTGTGAGTTGTGGTAATCACATCTCAAAGACACATGATATCCGATATGGTGGTCCACAAGGCTCTATCCTGGGTCCGCTGCTCTTCTCAATCTACATGCTTCCGTTAGGTCAGATTATCTCAGGTTACAATGTGAGCTACCACAGCTATGCTGATGACACACAGCTGTACTTATCAATAGCACCTGATGACCCCGATTCTCTTGATTCACTAACACAATGTCTGACTTGTATTTCTGAATGGATGAATAGTAATTTTCTCAAACTAAATAAAGAGAAAACTGAAATTTTAGTAATTGGCAATAATGGATTCAATGAGGTTATCAGAAATAAACTTGATGCACTAGGATTAAAAGTTAAGACGGAAGTAAAAAATTTAGGGGTAACTGTTGACTGTAATCTGAATTTTAAATCGCATATTCATCAGACCACTAGGACAGCATTTTTTCACTTAAGAAACATAAGTAAAGTTAGACCTCTTATATCATTGAAAGATGCTGAGAAATTAATTCACGCGTTTGTTTTCAGTCGACTAGATTACTGTGACGCACTCCTCTCAGGACCACCCAAAAAAGACATAAATCACTTGCAACGAGTGCAGAATGGAGCTGCTAGAATCCTAACTGGGAAAAAAAAATCCGAACACATTTCTCCAGTTTTGATGTCACTACACTGGTTACCTGTGTCATTCAGGATTGACTTTAAAATACTGCTTATGGTTTATAAAGCCTTAAATAATCTGCTCCATCTTATATATCAGAATGTCTGACATTTTATATTCCAAATCGTAACCTCAGATCTTCAAATGAGTGTCTCCTTAGAATTCCAAGAACAAAACTTAAAAGAAGTGGTGAGGCGGGCGGCCTTCTGCTGTTATGCACCTCAAATCTGGAATAGCCTGCCAATAGGAATTCACCAGGCTGATACGGTGGAGCACTTTAAAACACTGCTGACAACACATTACTGTAACATGGCCTTTTTATAACTTCACTTTAATTTAATCCTGATACTCTGTATGTTCAATTCATCATAATAACTATTCATGGTGGCTCTAAAATCCGTACTGACCCCAACTCTCTTTTCTGTTTCTTTTTCCAGTTTCTTTGTGGTGGTGATCTGCGCCACCACCACCTACTCAAAGCATCCTGATGCACCAACATTGATGGACTGAAAGCCAGAAGTCTACGTGACCATCATCATCAGGTCCTTCCATGAAAACCCTAAATACAAAGAGGACTGTTTGACTTATGTTAGGTAGATTGCCCAGAGGGTACTGGGTGGTCTCTTGGTCTGGAACCCCTACAGATTTTATTTTTTTCTCCAGCCTTTGGAGTTTTTTTGTTTTTTCTGTCCACCCTGGCCATCGGACCTTACTTATTCTATGTTAATTAATGTTGACTAATGTTTATTTTTTATTGTGTCTTCTTTTTTCTATTCATTTTGCAAAGCACTTTGAGCTATATTTTTTTTGTATGAATATGTGCTATACAAATAAATGTTGATTGATTGATTGATTGATTGATTGATGAAAGTAAATTTTGCATTTCCTTTGAAAGTCAAGGTCCCAGAGTCTGGAGGAAGAGAGGAGAGGCACAGAATCCACATTGCTTGAGGTCCAGTGTAAACTTTCCACAGTCAGTGATGGTTTGGGGTGCCATGTCATCTGCAGGTGTTGGTCCATTGTGTTTTCTGAGGTCCAAGGTCAACGCAGCCATCTACCAGGAAGTTTTAGAGCACTTCATGCTTCCTGTTGCTGACAAACTTTATGGAGATGCAAATTTAATTTTCCAACAAGACCTGGCACCTGCAACACAGTGCTAAAGCTACCAGTACCTGGTTTAAGGACCATGGTATCCCTGTTCTTGATTGGCCAGCAAACTCGCCTGACCTTAACCCCATAGAAAATCAATGGGGTATTGTGAAGAGGAAGATGCAATACGCCAGGCCCAACAATTCAGAAGAGCTGAAGGCCACTATCAGAGCAACATGGGCTCTCCTAACACCTGAGCAGTGCCACAGACTGATCGACTCCATGCCACGCCGCATTGCTGCAGTAATCCAGGCCAAAGGAGCCCCAACTAAATATTGAGTGCTCTACAGGCTCATACTTTTCATGTTCATACCTTTCAGTTGGCCAACATTTCTAAAAATCCTTTTTTTGCATTGGTCTTAATTGATATTCTAATTTTCCGAGATACTGAATTTGTGTCTTTCATTAGTTGTCAGTTATAATCATCAAAATTAAAAGAAATAAACATTTGAAATACATCAGTCTGTGTGTAATGAATGAATCTAATATACACTTTTTACTTTTTGAATGGAATTACTGAAATAAATCAACTTTGTCATGATATTCTAATTTTATGACCAGCACCTGTATGTGATTTAAAATTCAGGTCAGAGTCAATAATTACCCCTAAATTCTTTACCTGCATTTTAACTTTTAACCCTAATGGATCAAGTTCATTTCTAATAACCTCTAAATATCCATTTTTGCCAATCACTAAGATTTCTGATTTCTCCTTATTTAGTTTGAGAAAATTACTACTCATCCACTCAGAAACACAAGTAAGATATTGGGGTCAGTGAATCATGAGAGTCGAGGTCATCAGGTGCTACTGATAAATAGAGTTGCGTGTCATCAGCATAGCTCTGGTAGCTCACGTTGTGCCCCGAGATAATCTGACCTAACGGAAGCATGTAAATCGAAAAGAGCAGCAGACCCAGGATAAACCCTTGTGGAACACCATATAGAATATCACGTGTCTTTAAAGTATAATTACCACAACTAACAAAGAATTTTCTACCTGCCAGGTAGGACTCAAACCAATTTAAGACCCTGTCAGAGAGGCCCACCCATTGACTAATAAGAATATTGTGATCAGCGGTATTAAATGTGGCACTCTGATCTCAGAGGATGAGAACAGATAAATGGCCTCTGTCTGCATTTACCCGCAAGTCATCTACTACTTTAATGGGTGCCGTTTCTGTGCTGTGATTTGTTCTCAAACCCGACTGAAACTTATCATGAACAGAATGTTTATTGAGGTGATCATTAAGCTGCATACTGAAGGCCTTCTCTAGGATTTTCCTTAAGAAAGGCAGGTTAGAAATTGGTCTAACATTTTCATAAGCAGAGGAGTCGAGATTATTTTTCTTCAGCAGGGTTTAACTACAGCAGGCTTTAGACAGTCTGGGAAGGTCCCCATATCTAATGATGAGTTTACTGTACTGTACTGAAGTGAACGAGTCATGCGGGCGTTCAGAAATCGTCTCGAGGAGTGTATCGCTAATGGTGGCCACCACCCTGAAGACATCATTTTTAAAACACAGTCTACTTTGTATATCCTCTCTTGTGTCATAAAGAAATGTATTTTATCTTATAACGTTTCTGTAGAATAAAAGTTTGAAATGTGGTATATTCTATTTGGCTCATCCCGTATAATTTAATTTTGTTGTAATTTTTGTTTATTTTTTTTTTTCTTTTTTGGGACATTCAAGTTCATTCAAGAGTCTGGACAGCTGCTGAATCTTATTTTGTTGTATTTAATGACGTTAGAATATTTTAAAGTCACCAATTGGTTTTCCATTTTTCATGTTGAGTTTGGTGTGCTGTTGCTAACCCCGTTGCTGGGGGTCATGACCTGTGACATCACCTGTGGGTTAGAGGGTGTAAAGGTCAACTCAAGGATTTCCAGGTGGAACCACCAGGGGGTGCCACTCAGACCCAAACCTCAGACATACCAATACCCAGCACAATTTTTTTATTTAATTAAAAGATATTTATTTAACCAACACACCCTTCCAGTAATCAACCATGCAAAGATCAGCCACAATACAACCAAAGTAATCAAATTCTTTCTCCTTCTGTCCTCAAATTGAATGTTGGACAAGTCAGAGTTGGAAGGCAGCCAGAAACTGTTTCTGGCTTCTTGTTTTAGTCCTCTGGAGCATTTCTGCGTTGTACACGAAGCAGGGCAGTCCTCCCTCAGCAGCGCCCTCTGGTGGTTCACAAAGATCCCAACAGGGCTGCGTCTCCAGACTCCAATTCCCATGCCTCCTTGCAGGTGTCTTAAAGTGATCCAGCCCTGAGGAACACTGACACCTGTTTTACAGGGAAATGAGCTGCTCCCGGTGGCCATGTATGCCTGCTCCTTCCGTTGTGGCCCCCCGACTGGGTATGAATGCTTTTGTTTATCATAGCCTGGATGCCCGTCCTTCCTTCGTGGCACAAACACAGGTTATCCGAGTTGTGGTGGCGAGTGCATCTTCTTTATCGACCTTCTGGTTATGACTTTCTTCAAGTTTGATCTGTGATGTTTTGATGAATTTTGATGATGGATCTGTTGGACTTTCTTGGTTTTGAACTTATCAAGACTTCAGTGTGTGTACATTGTCAGCCAGCTTGCAATGCAGAATGGCCGAAGGACCTTTGCACGGCTTTAGACTCGTGTTATTTCCTGATTCTCCAGCATTAAAAATCTGCCCCAACATTTTCTGTTTCAGAATGCCTTGCTCTACCCTGATGTCATTGAGACTAAGGCAGTGCTGTCAAATCCCCAGGACTGTGGGTTCAGTCCCACCCATGAGACTCAGAGTGAGCCCATTAGTCTACTCGGAATCCATCTATAAAAAAAACATTATCAGAATCACTTTAGTATTAAACAGAGTGCCAGTCACCATGACATATCGCCCTTCAGGATCACATATTATGTCTGACATTACAAATGGAATAGTTCTGCGTATTAAAATTCCCACACCCCTAGTTTTCTTTGCATAGTTAGAATGAAAATTTGGCCAATCCACTCCCTTTGCAACCGAAACTGGTCTTTACTTATTAAGTGAGTATCCTGTAAAAATACGATCTTGGCATTTAGACCTGCTAAGTGAGAGAATACTTTCTTTCTCTTTAACTCATGATTGAAACCTTTGACATTCCAGCACACAAAATTCACTATCTGGTCATAAAGACATTGCTTCTGAACATTTTTTGATATTCTGAACATTTAAATGAAGGTAGTATGTTGTTAGATATAATAGCTTTGACCCAGATTTCATGTTTTTGCCAGGATTATGGCTATGTAGCCTACTGTTATGTTGGCACTTGTGGTTATTAGGGTTGGAAGGATAAAATGAGAAACAGCATTCCTCTCTTTCTCCACCTCCAACCCCTGCCACTCCCATTTTGTCTCTCCAAGTGACAAGTGAAGTCCCTATCCTCTGACATGCCAAGAGACAGAACACACCCAGAACAAAATGAACTTCCCAGCAGCAGAAAGGGTTAAAGTTGAGATATCTTAAGAAAAGTACCGTATATACTCCCATATAAGTTAGGTCTTGAAACCCGAAAAATTGGTCATAAAATCAGACCCCAACGTATACGCCCGTTCAAAAATGCGACACTTAATTTTGTTTTTTAACATCTTCTTGCCTCCTCCAATCACGCACCAGTTTCTCAGACGCATTGAATTTTGTTGCAGCGGTGCAGTTACCAATTTCTTTCGCCACTTCAATGATGTTTAATTTAAAACCAGCTTCATATTTTTTTCTGATCGAACGCTCCATCGTAGATAAGGGATGCTATTATGATAAAGGTGTATGATGGCGCGAGATACAAAAAAACTACAAATCAGTGCAAACGTTGCCTCAGAATAGTTCGGGTATCACCGTGTGGTTAACGAGGCACAATAGAGAGAGACCGAGAGAAAGACGTTAGGAGCACACGATGATACAGCGCATTGCCACACCCACATAGAAAAAAAGGCTGTGTGCTCCGTGGTTACTCTCTCAGGGGGGTGTTAGCATATCATAATCTCTTGGACCAATAGCGCGAGTTTTCCGCATTCGACTTATATGACCGACATTATAAAATACCAGAAATTATACGGTCACGACTAATCTGTGGGAGAACTTATCCACAAATATATACGGTAGATACAGTATGAGAAGGAAAGTGGCTATATTAAAAGAATGTTCATTGAGGAAGATGTGGGGCATGGGCAAGGGTTAGAAGCATAGAGTGGCACCATTGAACGTTTTTGGGTTTAGTACACTGCTTGATGGAGGGAAGTGCTGCATTATATCATTCATTGAGGTAACTTCATAGAAACGACTTGAACCCGGTACTACCCCACCATACCCCGTTAAATGGCTCTGAAGTGGATTGAGAAAGTATTCGGCCCCCTTTACTTCCTCCACATTTCACTGTATTGTAGATTTTATTTGAATTGTTACAGTTGACATGTTTGCCCAGCCTGCGGTGGGCTGGCGCCCTGCCCGGGGTTTATTTCCTGCCTTGCGCCCTGTGCTGGCTGGGATTGTCTCCAGCAGACCCCCGTGACCCTGTAGTTAGGATACAGTGGGTTGGATGATGGATGGATGTTTGCCCAGCAAACACTCAATAACCCATCCTGACAGGTAGGACATGTTTTTATAAGCGTCTGCAAATTCCTTAAAAATGAAAAACTGAAATCTCTCATTCCTATAAGTGTTCAGACCCTTTGCCATGGCCTTCCAAATTATACTGAGGTGGCCCAGTCTACATTCATTCTCCTTGAGATGTGTCCAGAACTTGACTGGAGTCCAGCTGTGGCAAACTGAACTAACTGGACATGGTTTGGAAAAGACACACGTGGACCGGTGTATCGAAGGTCCCACAATTCAGTCTACACAAAAACCAAGCCATGAAGTCCGAGGGACTCTCTGTAGACCTTGTGGGAGATAATCAAGCCTTAATGCACAAAGAGGTTTGGGGCAGCCTCCCGTATACTTGACAACTGGCTGAAAAATACAAGAAAAGGTTAAGAAAAAGGATCTTTACAGACAAGAGTCCAAAACAGAACTGCACAGATATACAGTATAGTTGGACGGCAGGAAGAGGATGGATCTTGGGATTGGAAACGGAAATGAGGTCACTGGGCTGCGACTTCTTGGGAGCTGGTGGAAGCAGAAGTGACGTCTTCTGGGACGAAAGCCAAAAGTGATATCTTCTGGGGTGGAGCTGGAAGTGACATCTTCTAAGGTGGAGCCAGGCGGATTGTCCCGCATTTGGTCTGGGGGGAGACAAGAGAAAGAATTAATGCACTCTGCCACCCCCTGGTCTGATTGGGAATTACCTTCTTTAGCTGCCTCCCATGCACAAGTGTGTGAGAACCTCCACGATCAAATTGTGTCATAGTTCAGGGCAAAGGGGTAAAACCATTTCTAAAGCTTTGAATGTTCCCAGGAGTATAATAGCCTCAAAAAGTTTGACATGAAAAATGTTTGGGACCACCTAGACTCCTTCTGGAGTGGACCGTCTGGCCAAACTGAATAACCAGGAAAGAAGGACCTTGGACACGAAAGTGACCAGGAACCCAATGGTTGCTCTAAAAGAGCAGCGGTAAGATGGGTGAGTATCATAAGGACGACCATCTCAGCAGGTTTTTATGGTAGACAGAAGCCACTCTTGAGTTAAAGGAATTTCAATGACTCTGAACATTAGCACATTAGAACACTCTGGACGAGAACAGGCCATTCAGCCCAACAAAGCTCGCCAGTCCTATCCACTTATTTCTTCCAAGAAAACATCAAGTCGAGTTTTGAAAGTCCCTAACGTCTTGCTGTCCACCACACTACTTGGTCTCTTATTTTACATGTCTATCGTTCTTTGTGTAAAGAAAAACTTCCTGATGTTTGTGTGAAATTTACCCTTAACAAGTTTCCAACTGTGTCCCCGTGTTCTTGATGATCTGATTTTAGAGTCGCCGTCTCGATCCACTGAACTAATTCCCTTCATAATTTTAAACACTTCACTCAGGTCTCCTCTTCATCTCCTATAAAGGCTCAGCTCTTTTAATCTTTCCTCATCACTCACCCCCTGTAGCCCTGAATCAGCCTCGTTGCTCTTCTCTGGACCCCCTCTAGTGCTGTTATGTCCTTTTTGTAGCCTGGAGACCACAACTGCACACAGTACTCAAGATGAGGCCTCATCAGTGTGTTATAAAGACTTGAGCAGAACCTCCTGTGACTTGTACTCCACACATCAAGGCGCTATATAACCTGACATTCTGTTAGTCTTCTAAATGACTTCTGAACACTGTCGGGAAGTCGGTAGCTTAGAGTCCACTATGACTCCTAAATCCTTCTCATAAGGTGGACTCTCGATTTTCCGACCGCCCATTGTGTTTTCAAACCTCACATTTTTACTTCATGTGTAATTCTTTACATTTACTGTCATTAAATTTAATGGGCCACAAATCTGCCCAAGCCTGTCTGCTATCCAAGTCCTTCTGTGATGATATATAACGGATTCCAAATTATCTGCTAATCCACCTATCTTGGTATCATCTGCAAACTTAACCAGCTTGTTCCTTATATTCCTATCTAAATCATTTATATATATTAAAAATAGTGGCAGCCTCCACACTGCCCCTTGCTGGTCACCACTCTTAACATCAGCCAGTTCTGAGGAGGTTCCTCAAACCATCACCCTCTGCTTCCTGTGTTTCAGCCAATTCTGCACCCATCTAAAAACATCACCCTGAACTCCCACTTCTTTTAGTTTGATGCCCAACCTCTCATGTGGCACCTTATCAAATGCTTTCTGAAAGTCCAGATAAATAACATCATAACCTCCACTCTGCTCGTATCCTTTTGTTGCCTCCTCATAGAATTCCAGAATGTTAGCAAAACACGACCTCCCTCTTCTGACCCCATGCTGACTGTTCAGAATAACTCCTGTCCTTGCGATCTCTTCTCTAAGGGAATGTGAGCTGATGAAACAAAAATGGAACTCTTTGAGCCAAAAACCAAGCACTATGTCTGAAGACCAGGCAGCGCTCGTCACTTGTCTAATACCATCCCTACAGTGAAGCATGGTGGTGGCAATGTCATGCTATGGTGGTGCAGGGACAGGGAGACTGGTCAAGATCGAGAGAAGGATGAATGCAGCAAAATCCAAAGAGTCTCCAGAGTGCACACCACCTCAGATTGGGTCAACGGTTCACCTTTTTGCATGACAATGACCCAAAGCATACAACCAAGATGATACTAAAGTGGCTTCAGGACACGTCTGAGAGGGTCTTTGGGTAACCCCATTGAACATGTGAGGGGACACCTGAAGATGACAGCCCATCCAGTATAGTGGAGCCTGAGAGGATCTGTCAGGAAGAACAGGATAAACCTGCCAAATCCAGGTGCACAAAGCTCGTAGAGACATACCCAAGAAGACTCGAAGCTGGTAGTGCTGCTAAAGGGGCTTCTGCAAGATAGTCAGTTAGGGGTCTGAATAATTCTATAAAGGAGAGATTCATCCATCCATCCATTATCTAACCTGCTATATCCTAACCACAGGGTCACAGGGGTCTGCTGGAGCCAGTCCCAGCCAACACAGGGCACAAGGCAGGAAACAAACCCCGGGCAGGGTGCCAGCCCACCACAGGGCACACACACGGGACAATTCAGGATTGCCAATGCACCTAACCTGCATGTCTTGTGGGAGGAGGAAGGAGGAAACCCATGTAAACATGGGGAGAATATGCAAACTCCACGCAGGGAGGTCCCGGAAGCGAACCCAGGTCTCCTAACTGCAGCAACGCTACCCACTGCGCCACTGTGCCGCCCATGAAGGAGAGATTTCACTTTTTTTATTTTATATAAAGGTGCAAACCTTTCCATAAATGTGTTTGCATTTTGTCATGATGGGTAGATTGATATGCAAAAATGGCAAATGTATCCCGTTTAAAATTAAATGTACAGCACAAGAAAGAGTACAGAAAGTGAAAAGGGCTCCGAATACGCTTTAAATCCACTCCACAGAGAGTTTGAATTTTGCTGAAGGGGATTACCCTCTTATAGTCCATGATTCTGAGATCACAGACCCTGATATCCCAGTTAAGTTCTTCCCCATCACATTCGATTGTCGTAAGTGTGAAGGTCCACTGCTCTGGTGACTTTAACGCGATTTTCTCCTTTTCTGACATTATTTCCTTCTAATAATCCGAAGCTGCCCTGTTGTTATCCTTCAACTTGCGCTGCGCTCCACCTGGCGCTCCTACCACGGCTCCCCTGAGTCACCACTTAACCTTGAAGTCCCAAAATCAACAGCGCTCAGCCCAGAAGCGCCGTGCCCAAGGGTGGGCCAATTTTATGCCTTAACATGGATGGCAAATCCGGAGCGGTTAAGCAAACTTAACCTTCATTTATGAAACGTATGAACCAAAGGGCAAAAGCGCCTTGTGCAAGTAATTACGGGCGCTGCGAGGGGAGGGAGGGGGCCGAGGGGGGATCATTTACCGAGATGATGCATTCCTAATGAGTTTGCCAGAAATTGATTGTCGCTCTAATGTTTCTATTTATATGCAGCCCCTTGGCTCTTCTAGTCGGCCTGCTTTGAACCGTGTCAGGACCCCCACTTTGTCAAACAAGGCCCCCAAATGCTGTGGCAAAATGGTATTTTAACAAAAGCAAACAGTGTGCAAAGGGGGATCTCCGAAGGTGGGTGGGGGACTTGGGGGGGCTGGTGTCAGGCTGTTTGTTTTTTAAACTTGCTCTTTACACCAGACCATTGTCTCCTGGCAACCAGGCCAGTCATTAAGGGGCTCACACACACGCACAACTAGGGGGAGAGGGGGGTCTTGCATAGAGGAATAAGGCAACAGGGAAATCGTTCAGGTGTTTGAATAAAGCTTGGCCCACTTTCATTAAGCCTGTGATGCCTCCGAGCCAAGACAATTTAGGACATGGACTGTGGTGTCACTCGTGTCCAGAGGCTACCAGCAAGTGGTGGCAGTGAACGTGTGATGGCCGAGAGAAACATCTGTCAGTCAGTGAAGTAAATGAGACCACCGGGGTCCTGGGTCCAGCCTGGTGGTCAGACTGGGCTGAACTGACCCTAAAGAAGGTGGTCAGATTCAGATAGACCCCCGAGTCAGTAGCTTTGGCAGGTGTGTAATTATTAATCAATCAATGGACCAAGTGATCAATTCATCATACAATCAGCTATCGATCCGTTTATCATATAGTGCCTTTCAAGTCTACTTCTTTTATATATTTCATTTTACATCTATCATATAGTGCCTTTCATATCTATCTATCTGTCCATCATATAGTGCCTTTCATATCTATCTATCTATCTATTATATAGCGCCTTTCATATCTAGCTAATGATCTATCTATCCATCATATAGTGCCTTTCATATCTATCTATCTATCTATTATATAGTGCCTTTCATATCTAGCTAGCGATCTATCTATCCATCATATAGTGCCTTTCATATCTATCTATCTATCTATCCATCATATAGTGCCTTTCATATCTATCTATCTACTATATAGTCTCATATCTATCTAAATATTATATAGTGCCTTTCATATATATCTATCTATTATATAGTGCCTTTCATATCTATCTATCCATCTATCTGTTATATAGCACCTTTCATCTATCTATCTATCTATCTATCTATCTATTCTTCTCTGGAGATCCTCTGCAGGATGGACACTTCAGTGGACAGCTATTTTCAGGTCCTCCCTAGGGATGTCTAAATGTTCCCAGAATTGTCCCTAAGCCCCTCCTGTGATGTCTTTGCTTTGTGAACCTTTGGTCTAGTCGGAGATCCAAGGTGCTCTGAGAAGGTCTTCATCAAGGATATCTCAGCATTTTGCTAAATTTGCTTTTCCTTCGACCCTGGCCTCTTCTCGTCTAGAATGTTCTTGTGTTCCAATGTGCCGTGACACAATCCCATCTCGAAGCTATACAGGCAGTTCCTTAGACCTCCTGGCTTGGTTTCTGTCCACGGTGGACCTTCTGTAGACCAGGGTGCACCATCTTAATCAGCCCAATCATCTCAATTGACTCCAAAGAAGGTGTCACATGCATCTCACATGATGATCAGCAGAGTGGGATTCGCCTGAGCCAGACTTTAAGCGTCACAATAAAGGATCTGAATACTTGTGTCAGTGTGCGGTTTCGGTTTTTCATTTTCAAGAAATTTGCTAAGATTCCTAAAATTCTGTTTCCATTTTGTCATTCTGGACTATTGAGTGTCGTTTGATGAGGGAATAAAACAAACTTAATGACTTTTAGCACAAGGCAGCAACATAACAAAATGTATAAAAAGTAAATGGATCTCAATATGCCCTGAAGGGTCTGTAAATTCAAATAGCGAGCAAAAGGAAAAGACCGAATTTCCTTTCTGAATGCGCTGGGATCAAATGGTACAGAAAGTTCAGGAAAGGACAAACTGAGGAACTCTCACCAATTCGTACAAAATGTTTGCCTAACAATTTTCCCTTCATCATTGGGGGTTTTGCTTCTGATAAATCTAATTATGTCTATTTTATATATACACTCACCTAAAGGATTATTAGGAACACCTGTTCAATTTCTCATTAATGCAATTATCTAATTAACCAATCACATGGCAGTTGCTTCAATGCATTTAGGGGTGTGGTCCTGGTCAAGACAATCTCCTGAACTCCAAACTGAATGTCAGAATGGCAAAGAAATGTGATTTAAGCAATTTTGAGCGTGGCATGGTTGTTGGTGCCAGACGGGCCGGTCTGAGTATTTCACAATCTGCTCAGTTACTGGGATTTTCACGCACAACCATTTCTAGGGTTTACAAAGAATGGTGTGAAAAGGGAAAAACTTTCAGTATGCGGCAGTCCTGTGGGCGAAAATGCCTTGTTGATGCTAGAGGTCAGAGGAGAATGAATGGGCCGACTGATTCAAGCTGATAGAAGAGCAACTTTGACTGAAATAACCACTCGTTACAACCGAGGTATGCAGCAAAGTATTTGTGAAGCCACAACACGCACAACCTTGAGGCAGATGGGCTACAACAGCAGAAGACCCCACCGGGTACCACTCATCTCCACTACAAATAGGAAAAAGAGGCTATAATTTGCACAAGCTCACCAAAATTGGACAGCTGAAGACTGGAAAAATGTTGCCTGGTCTGACGAGTCTCGATTTCTGTTGAGACATTCAAATGGTAGAGTCAGAATTTGGCATAAACAGAATGAGAACATGGATCCATCATGCTTTGTTACCACTGTGCAGGCTGCTGGTGGTGGTGTAATGGTGTGGGGGATGTTTTCTGGGCACACTTTAGGCCCCTTAGTGCCAATTGGGCATCGTTTAAATGCCACGGGCTACCTGAGCATTGTTTCTGACCATGTCCATCCCTTCATGACCACCATGGACCCATCCTCTGATGGCTACTTCCAGCAGGATAATGCACCATGTCACAAAGCTCGAATCATTTCAAATTGGCTTCTTGAATATGACAATGAGTTCACTGTACTAAAATGGCCCCCACAGTCACCAGATCTCAACCCAATAGAGCATCTTTGGGATGTGGTGGAACGGGAGCTTCGTGCCCTGGATGTGCATCCCACAAATCTCCATCAACTGCAAGATGCTATCCTATCAATATGGGCCAACATTTCTAAAGAATGCTTTCAGCACCTTGTTGAATCAATGCCACGTAGAATTAAGGCACTTCTGAAGGCGAAAGGGGGTCAAACACCGTATTAGTATGGTGGTCCTAATAATCCTTTAGGTGAGTGTATATTTTTGATTTTTATGGGCGCCGGTATTTTAGTTGTTGCACTGCTGTGCTGATTTATTGCAAATGAGCGATGTGTGACATCTGTTTGTCAGGAATAGAAAGGTCGGCACTTGTGTCTTCTTTCTATTCGAGATTGCGGATAAATCCCTTCCATCACTAGGTGTGCGCTTCACGCTTAGTTCTCTTTGCCAAAAACATCAGCTACGACTTTTGACTTGAGTTTGGTTTTTCGATGAAAGATCCCTCTGCCTTCACGTTTAGCAGACTTTTTCAACTTCCTTGTCCTGTCAGCATAGTAGTGATGAGTGATTCACGGAAAAACGGAATTCACAGCAAAAAAGAATTTGCCAAAGAAATTGAATTTCACTTCCACTGAAATTCATAACGTGAACAAAAGAAGAACCGCGTTGAGATCCTGTCAGGGAACGTTTATGTGCTTTAAGTCTGTGTACTACTCACCCACCAACTGAATTCACAGAGATGCCACCCAACCCGATTCTCTACACCTGGCCCCGTGTGCCAACAATCCATCATCCAATTTCACAGAACGTACTGAGCCGATGATGAAGAGGTCAAGTCAGCCACCCAAGAGGGTTGGCAAAAGCAAGAGAAAATGTTTTACGCGAGTACCACAGAAGAGATCTGCAAACCTTTTATTACTGTATTAGCGTTTAAAGCGATTATAAAAGATAAAATGGTTTTGCTTTTACTGGCATTTCTCTTAAAAGGTGAGGTCAGGTCAGGTTGGGGAGCCTGCACTGGCACAGCACCCACCACATGACGAAACCCCCAGGCAGACACGCGGTCCAGTCCCACCCTCCAGAAATGACCATCCATCTGTCTCAGACCCTTTTCTTAATTGGTGACCAGTTTGTGCTGCTAATTAACTCCTTTTCCTTTCATTTTAATTGACTTGTTTGTTAAGATTTGTTCCCCTGAATTTCTTTAACGTTCCTCTGAAAGGCTTCAATGTGAAGTGAGGGAGCCGACAGAAGACCAACTAAGTCAGGGCCTCAAACTCCAACCAGTCGCTTCATTAGGCGCCGATTCTTATTGGTAATTAAACCCGTTCTTTAATTCCATGGCTTGTTGCGGCTCTCATTGTTCAACAGCAGACATTTCTGAAATTGTGGATTCTCTCCTTTCTCAGAGCACTGGGGACCTGAGCAGACCTTCATCTTTCTTTATTTTCAGATATTGTATGATGGACACAGTTTGCTGGTCAAGTTTTGGCTCATTTTTGTATCTCATGATTGTTTGGTTGCTAATTAAGGAAAAAAGAAACAATTAAGGGATCCGAATCTTCAAGAGCAAGTCAGGTCAGGTCAGGTTGGGGAGCCTGCACTGGCACAGCACAAGGGTAGTGCGGTGTTGTAGCACGCGAGTCGTATTCCAAACAAAGGTCGTATACCAAGCAAACTTTTTCGCATTCAAACAGGACGTATATCAAGTTGGACTTATTCCAAAGCGGACATATACTGAGGTGCCACTGTATCCCTCTCAGACCAGTTTCTATTAAATAATGACTTCTGTCTATTAACTGTTATCACTCTGTTGTTCCATAGGGTAGACATGTGGGGAGAAAAGTTGTGTGCCTGCGCCACCTCCACCTACTCAAAGCTTCATGATGCACCAACAATGATGGACGGATTAAAAGGAAGAAGTCTACGTGACCATCATCATCATCATCATCATCAAGCCCTTCTGTGAGAATCCTAAATCCAAAGAGGACTGTTTCATTTATGTTAGGTAGAATGCCCAGAGGGGACTGGTCAGGTGGTCTCGTGGTCTGGAATCCCTACAGATTTTATTTTTTCTCCAGCCGTCTGGAGTTTTTGTTTTTCTGTCCCCCCTGGCCATTGAACCTTACTCTTATTCGATGTTAATGTTGATTTATTTTGTTTTATAATTGTGTCTTTCATTTTTCTATTCTTTAATATGTAAAGCACTTTGAGCTACTGTTTGTATGAAAATGTGCTATAGAAATAAACGTTGTTGTTGTTGTTGTGTGTAAATGTCATTTTCCAGAAAGAAAGGATCAGTTTTGTGGAAATTAGATAATTTAAGAGGAATTTTGCTAATCTCAAATTCGCATTTTAATAGAAACTCAATTACTCCTAATTTTTTAAAAATAGATCTGGGTATATGAAACCACATGGAATCAGATTGTGACAAACAAGCTCAGGGCCAGTTCATCTTAAAAGTTCCAACCATTGATTCAAAGTCTAAGGCTTTAAGACCATCCATCCATCCATCCATTTTCTAACCCGCTGAATCCGAACACAGGGTCACGGGGGTCTGCTGGAGCCAATCCCAGCCAGCACAGGGCACAAGGCAGGAACCTATCCTGGGCAGGGTGCCAACTAGAATCACCAATCCACCTAACCTGCATGTCTTTGGATTGTGGGAGGAAACCCACGTAGACACGGGGAGACCATGCAAACTCCACGCAGGGAGGACCTGGGAAGCGAACCCGGGTCTCCTAACTGCGAGGCAGCAGCGCTACCACTGCGCCACCGTGCCGCCCGCTTTAACACCACCCTCATCATAATCTTTTACAAACTGTGATCTTTTAATATAGTGGGTTTTATTTTTCCATAGGAATTGAAAAAATACTGAGTTGGCTTTCTTTATGTTTATGGGAGAGACATACAGAGAATGACAAGGGTACATTAATCTGGATAGACCTTCAGCTTTGGAAAGGATGACTCTACCAAATCTAGTAATACCTCTGGTCAGCCAATGACTAAGACATCTCTTCATGTCGAAAATACGATTACAGATGTTAGTGGTATCTAAAAACATGATCAGATGGGAAGACACCATTCCTAAATGTTTCACTTCTGGTTTTACTCTTGTTGAAGCAATATTAGAATCAGAACATGTGTGGATAGGTAATAATTCACATTTTTTAATATTCAGACGTAGTCCTGAGGCCTGGGAGAATAAAGTAATAATATCGAGAGCTTTAACTAACGTGGATTTGTCTTTCAAAAACTGAGCTGTATCGCCCACAAATTGACAGATTTTATATTCTTTGTCAAAAATGGTTATGCCTTGTAGGAGGATTAGCACCAGTAATGGAGTGGTCAGTATGAACAGCTTAAGGGAAATTGGGCACCCCTGTCGAACACCTCGCTTCACCTCAAACCTAGGGGTCATTCCAAGACAAAGGGGAACCGAGCTAAAGATGTTAGTGTAAAACATTTTGATTATGTTGGAAATGTTTTTTTCCCCCAAAACCCAGGTGATGTAAGGTTTCAAGCAAAAAAAAAATGTTCATCCATCCATCATCCAACCCGCTATATCCTAACTACTGGGTCACGGGGGTCTGCTGGTGCCAATCCCAGCCAACACAGGGCGCAAGGCAGGAAACAAATCCCGGGCAGGGTGCCAGCCCACCACAGGGCACACACACACACACATACACCAAGCACACACTACGGACAATTTAAAATCGCCACTGCACCCAACCAGCAGGTCTTTGGACTGTGGGAGGAAATCCTCGCAGACACGGGGAGAACATGCAAACTCCACGGAGGGAGGACCCGGGAAGCGAACTCCTATCTATCTATTATATAGTGCCTTTCACATCTATCTGTCTATCTATCTATTATATAGTGCCTTTCATATCTATCTATCAATCTATTACATAGTGCCTTTCACATCTATCTGTCTATCAATCTATTATATAGTGCCTTTCATATCTATCTGTCTATCTATTATATAGTGCCTTTCATATCTATCTATCTATCTATTATATAGTGCCTTTCTATCTATCTGTCTATCAATCTATTATATAGTGCCTTTCTATCTATCTATCTATCTATTATATAGTGCCTTTCATATCTATCTATCTATCTATGTATCGAACATTGACCATTGTTTGAGGAATTAAACCAAGTGTATTAAGTTGCAGTGAGATTTTTCTGTCTCCAGTAGTCACACAGGCTGAATTTGGTGACCAAGTTAAGAATATTATCATGAAAAATGTGACAAGATGCCCCAGATGGAAAACTGTCTAAGGAAGGATCAAGAAGCACATTAAAGTCTCCTCCCATTGTAATCTTGTCAACTGAGTAACGTAACTTCCAGTGCTGTAACCTTTCGCATAAGACAGTAAGAAGTTTTTTGTTCTGCACTCTATTGTTGTATCCATACACACATAACAGGCTATCGTTTTGACCATGAATTTCTGACACCACCATTAGCCAATGTCAATCAGAGTCACTTTTATACTTCCCAGAAACCTATTAAATTAAATCATCACTCCAGCTAAATGAGATGTTCCATGACTAAAGTAAGCAGAGTCTCCCCACAGTATTTTCCAGAACTTAGTGTCTGCCTCCACTGAATGGGTCTCTTGCAAGAAAACACAGTTAGCCTTTTGCTCCTTACAGAAAAGAAAAATTGCCTTGCGTTTCACAGTGTTTTTTAGCCCCCTAGCATTCAACGAGATAAAAGATAACATAAAGCACCTCAGTAAAATTCTTTGAATAAACAGTAAAATTTAGTAGACACGCAGTAACGAGCAGCTGTGTCCTTCGTATAAACAGAAATGGAAGTGATGTTTTCGGAACCGGTAGAGACATCTTTGTGACCGGAAGTGACGTCTTTGTTAGCAGAACCACAGACATATTTAAATAGACGCTGTATTCACTGTGTTGCCCAGTCGACACGATACGTCAGCACGTCCGCCATATTGCGAGTGGCAAAAGTGCCATTTAAACTAATACAGGCAGACGTGGAAACCGGGTTTTCTGATGAAAAAACAATAATGTTTTAAACAGTATCGTTTATATGCAACAGATTTTGGTGAATCGTTTAAATGCAATTATTTATATCCATTTATACACTAATAATGGCAATTATTTAATAATAATTATGATTATTATTAAATAATTCCTCCCATATAAGTAACGTTTCTTGGACTGCCTTCTTCCATCTCCAAAACATTTCTAGACTTGGTCCAGTTCTTACACAACACAGCACTTAAGTATCAGTTAATGCCCGAGTCACCTCACGTGTAGATTACTGTAATGCTATTCTATCTGGCATCCCACAAAAAACGTATCCATCGCTTACAACTTCTTCAAAGTTCTGCTGCCAGGATAATAACCTGCTGTTCTAAATCCACTGAACACATCACACCAACTCTCTTTTGACGTCACTGGCTCCCTGTTAACTACAGAATACAACACACAATCCCGCTCTTAACATTTAAGGCTCTCCACAACCTCACTGATCTCCTACCGACTGACACTCCTCTCGCTCACTCAGATCCTGTAATTTCAGAGTATTCAGTCTGTCAATATTGTGCAGCCTTAGTTTGAGGAAGACAGACACAACTAAAGACATGAGCATCAAATGATGGTCGTCAATCTCAAACTGTGTTTCCTCGATGTGCTCCTTGAGAAAAAACACATCATCTGAACCAAAGTCAGCCCGAACAAACTGATTGATCAAAGATCCACTGACAGCTTGTCCTAATGTCGACTGTCGTATAACACGCTCAGCTACTTTGACCACCTTGACTGGACCCTCAGAAGGAATCATCAAACCTCCTTTGTTTTTTAATGTGAGCGAGTGGTAGCTTTGATCATATGATGCTGGTACAGCGTCTGTTACCAAACTAGCATGGCACACATCACAGGACAGCTTTTTAGCTGTTAACAGCTAACAACAATCTACATAGTTAGTGACTAAATACGTTTAGCCGAAGCGTTGTTTGGAGGCTCACTTGAGCACATGAATGCATAGCTTTGCTAGCTTAGCCTGGCATAGCTAAATTTAAGATTATAAAACGGGATTTTCTAATGGCCAAATATAACCAGCACAATTGTTCAGCCTTACCTATGAAATGTAATCCCCTGGAATCTGGTTTAGAGCATACAGTGGTTTGCACAATCGCAAGCAGCACATTATTCATTACTGCACTCCACAGCAGTGCCACTCACAATATGGCGGCGACGTTGACATATGATGCTGCTTGTCATTCGGCGTCTAGTAATTCTAGGTCTATGAGCAGAACCGGAAGTGACGTCTTCGTGACCGGAAGTGACGTCTTCGGAACCGGAAGAGATGTCTTTCTGACCGGAAATGACGACTTCGTTAGCGGGACCGGAAGTGACGTCTTCAGAACCAGAAGTGATGTCTTCTTGACCAGAAATGGAAGTGACGTCTTCGGAACCGGAAGAGGAGTCTTTGTGAAAGGAAGCGATGTCTTTGTTAGCGGAACCAGAAGTGACGTCTTCAGGACTGGAACAAGAATGAGGCAACATTTCCCATGTCTGGTCTGCAGAGATTAAAGAGAAAGGTTTAATGCACCCCGCCACCTCCTGGCCTGGTGTGGAATTACCTTCTTTTGGTCCTCCTAGCTGCCTCCCATGTGTAAGTGTATGACAGCACCCGCCTTACTCAAATTGTTTGTTGTTGATCGGCGAACAAATCACAGACCGAATAGGCTGGTAAAGCAGGACTCTGCCTCCAAAGCCTCAGTTTCTTCATGTTGTGGCTTCAGATGTCTTCAGACTTCAACTTCTGGAGGTTCAAACATTGTGGACTAGTCCAGAACTCTGAATCCGGCAAGCCAGAATCCTCATCCTGAGGTTTCCCTGTGGGATTCTGCTTCTCAAAAGCCAAAAGGTCCCGTATGTGGAAGCTTAAGAGAAACCTGCTGACCTGTGCCAGAGAACTGCATGTTTTCACTGTGGTCTCAAGCAGCATTTCTGAAAAATGGCAAAGTTCACGGGATATCATCTCTCTCCTTGGCTACCATCCTGTGCCACTCTGACCCTCTATGGCTCCTTCCATGAAACTCCAATTATTTGCCGCAACTTTTGTGATGCCAACCCCACTTCAAACCACTTATTTATGGTCCATCTGCCCTCACTTTCCCCAACTCCATCAGCGGGATAAATCCAGTATCCTTAATGAGATTACCGGCATCTACGTGTAGGAATGCCGCGACATTTGTCATCTCCAGTTATTGTGTGTCTCATTGTTTGGACTCCCCAAAGTTGAGGTGAGAACTGCACCTTTTAGGGTGGGACACATTGAGGACTGGCCAACGAAGAGGAGCAGGAAAAGATTCAAAAGTAAACAGGACGTTCCAAGAATAAGAGGAATTTTGAAATCAGAGGATTTAGTGACGGCGTTGGAGTGGAGGAACCATTTCGGTGCCAGAAGAAGTCCAGCTTACTGGGATGGAATCCAGTGCTGTGCTTTCTGCAGGTTTGAGATTATTTAATCAGTGTTGCTGGAGAGGAGCTGAAAAGAACATCCTAGAGGAGTGGACTATAGGACAAAAACTCTGTTTTCATTTTTGACGCCACTCCATCTCCTAGATTGCTAACAATGGTTCTTCAGCAGCTTATGGAGTATGAATTCATTGCGTTCAGACACTGATTATTATAGTTTGTATCATATTTGTCTTGTGTTTGTGTGATGTCCACATATGCGTCGATTTGGTTTTCAATATCATTGGCGCTTTGACTCATAATATAAGTGTGGTGACCTGCTGTTATCGGCGATGGGCATTGGGGCCAGCGTGTCACATCGTGTCTCCATTATTAGTCAGCAGCCATCAGTGGCAGTAAACCTGATCCCACTGCTTTGGTTACTTAGTTGGGAGAGGACTGGGTCACATCGGGGGTCTTCATCATCTCTCATTCACTCACAAACATGAATGGCACAAAGGCACTACTGTATATAATAGATAGATAGATAGATAGATAGATAGATAGATAGATAGATAGATAGATAGATAGATAGATAGATAGATAGATAGATTAGATAGATTAGATAGATTAGATAGCACAGGGAGAACATGCACACTCCATACAGGAAGCACCTGGGACTTGAACCCTGGTCCCTTTATTGCAGTGTTACCACTTTATTAATGTGCCACCCTTAAAACAAACTTTTGAGAAAATGTTTTCAGAAATGTGTCAAGAGAGCAAAACGCCTACGATGAGCACACAACACCATTAGGTGATTTTGCACACTCCTAAAACTCTCCATACATTTATTTTCAACCCCATTTCGTGCAGCGCACAGACATGGAGGAGCTCGGGCACAATGCAAAAACCAACCCTTGACATTGAGTGTATACCTTTACATTATTTACGTTTTTTATACTGATGCCAAGGTGGTGAATACTCCGATTTCTGATAACGCGTGGGCAGCCAGAAGGCAGTGACGTTTAGTGAATTCGCCTTGTTTAATCTCAGAGGTCGTGCACTATATCAGTCTGGTCGGAATCAAGTGAAGTCACGAGCTCAGATGAAGTAAGTTACTAGAGGGTGTCATGTCGATTATCACATGCGCAGGTAAGAATTTTACTGGCCTCTGCCTACGTGACAATAAGGAGTCTGCGCTGTTCCCTTTTTACCACTTCAGTGACCCTCGAGTTGTCACAGCGTACGCCGCTTTTGAATTCCCGATGTGCGGGCGCCCTCTAGTGGCTACGTGACTGCGGTTTCGCACTTACAGCCTGCCAGATCTTAGTTCGCGCATTAACAACACCCGACACGGTTATCAGCTGCACGCACCGTTTACAAAGTTCACATCGTTTATGGCTTTAAGATGCCAGCTTTCTTTACATAAGCCGACGGTCTCCAGGCACCATGCTCATACAAATATACACAAAGAATAAAAACACAGAGAAAGGAGAATGTTGCGTAATGGTTGTAACATTTAATGACCTAGACTTTCTCCACTCGGTCCCACAGTTTTAAAACAATTAGATCAAACAAGTCAATCACGCATCCCAATAAGTGTATATAGCACCTTTCATGGTGAACGCAATCGCACTCCGCCGGACGAAGCTCCTTGGGATCCCAAGTTGGGGTGGACTGATGCCCCCCTTTTTGTCCTTAGCGGGTAGTAGTTATTATTAGACTTCGACGACCCGGTGGGTGTTTCCCCGTAGGTTTCCGGAGCGCGCGAGCCTTTGTGTACAATATATCTCGGACTTTAAGGAGTGCGCGCCACCCCAAAAAGGATGTATAAAGCATGCGCGCTTTTACTTTACGTTACTTTGATATATTGCGGCCACTCAGTATCAGTATTTTGGGGGTGTAATGGTAGTGAGGGGGAGAGGTCCCTTCGGTGTCCATGCGATGACGGCACCCTAGGCGGCCGCCAGCGTCGCTTAACGGATTGACCTTCTCTGTCACCAAGCAATTAAGTACAACGTGATGAGTCAAAAAACAATGCACCATGGCAATAAGAGCAAAAGCGCAACCTACAAACCTGTTCGGTCCGAAATGGACTGACAACACTCGGGGGACCAAAAAAAAAACAACAAACAGCTGGACTTTTGTTAGACTAAACTGGACCAGACTAAGGAACCACAGGGACACGCATGCGCAGAAGCGCAAGTGAACTTTGAGACAAATGAGGCTCGTCGCTCTAAAATCTGTCAATAGAGGCCGCTAAGGTGTGTCCGTCTGTCACGCTGGAGCTCGCGAACTACATTTACATTTATTTATTTGGCAGATGATTTTATCCAAAGTGACGTACAACATTTGAGATAAAATCGGTTACATTTCTTGTTTTTCCAGTTGGAGCACAGGTGACTTGCCCAGGCTCACACAGTGTCAGTGGTGGAATCTGAACCCACAACCTCATGATGTGAAGTGCAAAGCCTTAACCTCTGTGGCACGCTGCCTGCCTAATGGGGCTTCAACCTGATGTTGGTTTTAATAAAAAGCTTATGAGCCGAAATGTTCTGCAATTTCAAAAAATAACAGGCAATAAAATGGAAATGAAGTTTTAGGATTGTATGTCCGTCCTTTTCAGTGTTTAAAATTAAATCACAAGTACTTTCTTAAAATAGTGTTTCTGTAATGACACTTTACTGGGTTGTGTGCACGTTCTTGGTAACACCATCACTTGACAAAAAGCCATTTCATTGTGGGGAGGGCTCTTTGGGCTATGAACTGGTACTTAACATTTGGACAAAATAAAACATTTTTAAATAAAAAAAAACAAAAAAACTGAAGTCTCGAATTGACTCGGATATTCAGACCCTTTGCTTAGCACTTAATAGGCAGGATACTAAGATGTCAAGAAAACCTGAATTTAACACGTGGGACCTTCTAAAATCAGGGATCCCCCAGTGCTCCACAAATATATTAGCATCTGTTCATACGTGTTCATCTGTACAGTACATTTACTAGATAGACATAAAAATGGAAGGCTCTTTATAATAGATAGATAGATGTGAACGGCATTATATAAAAGATAGATATACCTGAAAGGCGCTATATAATACAGAGATAGAAGTGAAAGGCACAATATACTAGACAGATTGATAAAAATGGAAGGCTCTTTATAATAGCTGTGAAAAGCAGTATATAATAGATAGATAGACCTGAAAGGCACTATATAATAAAGAATAGATACAGTGGTGTGAAAAACTATTTGCCCCCTTCCTGATTTCTTATTCTTTTGCATGTTTGTCACACAAAATGTTTCTGATCATCAAACACATTTAACCATTAGTCAAATATAACACAAGTAAACACAAAATGCAGTTTTTAAATGATGGTTTTTATTATTTAGGGAGAAAAAATCCAAACCTACATGGCCCTGTGTGAAAAAGTAATTGCCCCCTGAACCTAATAACTGGTTGGGCCACCCTTAGCAGCAATAACTGCAATCAAGCGTTTGCGATAACTTGCAATGAGTCTTTTACAGCGCTCTGGAGGAATTTTGGCCCACTCATCTTTGCAGAATTGTTGTAATTCAGCTTTATTTGAGGGTTTTCTAGCATGAACCGCCTTTTTAAGGTCATGCCATAGCATCTCAATTGGATTCAGGTCAGGACTTTGACTAGGCCACTCCAAAGTCTTCATTTTGTTTTTCTTCAGCCATTCAGAGGTGGATTAGCTGGTGTGTTTTGGGTCATTGTCCTGTTGCAGCACCCAAGATCGCTTCAGCTTGAGTTGACGAACAGATGGCCAGACATTCTCCTTCAGGATTTTTTGGTAGACAGTAGAATTCATGGTTCCATCTATCACAGCAAGCCTTCCAGGTCCTGAAGCAGCAAAACAACCCCAGACCATCACACTACCACCACCATATTTTACTGTTGGTATGATGTTCTTTTTCTGAAATGCTGTGTTCCTTTTACGCCAGATGTAACGGGACATTTGCCTTCCAAAAGTTCAACTTTTGTCTCATCAGTCCACAAGGTATTTTCCCAAAAGTCTTGGCAATCATTGAGATGTTTCTTAGCAAAATTGAGACGAGCCCTAATGTTCTTTTGCTTAACAGTGGTTTGCGTCTTGGAAATCTGCCATGCAGGCCGTTTTGCCAGTCTCTTTCTTATGGTGGAGTCGTGAACACTGACCTTAATTGAGGCAAGTGAGGCCTGCAGTTCTTTAGACGTTGTCCTGGGGTCTTTTGTGACCTCTCGGATGAGTCGCCTCTGCGCTCTTGGGGTAATTTTGGTCGGCCGCCACTCCTGGGAAGGTTCACCACTGTTCCATGTTTTTGCCATTTGTGGATAATGGCTCTCACTGTGGTTCGCTGGAGTCCCAAAGCTTTAGAAATGGCTTTATAACCTTTACCAGACTGATAGATCTCAATTACTTCTGTTCTCATTTGTTCCTGAATTTCTTTGGATCTTGGCATGATGTCTAGCTTTTGAGGTGCTTTTGGTCTACTTCTCTGTGTCAGGCAGCTCCTATTTAAGTGATTTCTTGATTGAAACAGGTGTGGCAGTAATCAGGCCTGGGGGTGGCTACGGAAATTGAACTCAGGTGTGATACACCACAGTTAGGTTATTTTTAACAAGGGGGCAATTACTTTTTCACACAGGGCCATGTAGGTTTGGATTTTTTCTCCCTAAATAATAAAAACCATCATTTAAAAACTGCATTTTGTGTTTACTTGTGTTATATTTGACTAATGGTTAAATGTGTTTGATGATCAGAAACATTTTGAGTGACAAACATGCAAAAGAATAAGAAATCAGGAAGGGGGCAAATAGTTTTTCACACCACTGTAGATGTGAAAGGCAGCATATACTAGATAGATAAAAATGGAAGGCTCTTTACAATAGATAGATAGATGTGAAAGGCAGTATATAATAGATAGATAGACCTGAAAGGCGCTATATAATACAGAGATAGAAGTGAAAGGCAAAATATACTAGATAGATGGATAGATAAAAATGGAAGGCTCTTTATAATAGTTAGATAAATAAAGAAAGGCAGCACTATAGGATATCCACTATGCTATCTCTTTATCTCTCTATCCAGACTGCTCTAACCACAGCGCCACCGTGTGGCTCGCTTCATGTCCAGCTCCGTGTGTTTCCTGCAATGCACGCTGCTTGTTTCACGATGTATTTTGCCATTTAACGATACTCGAGCGCCCTCTAGTGGTTTACTTTTTGACAGGTCTTAGCGAAAAACAAAACAAACAAAAAAAAAAAAACGCCGTGAAATTTTCAAGCCACCGGCCAACACAGGCTAAGGGTAAACGTGACAATTTCTCTTGATTTGTAAAGACCTGTGACTTTTGCCATCTTTGTGATCTGCATTTTGGAAGAAGAATTTTAAAAACTTCCATGAAATTCACATTCTGTGGTGCTTTCTTTGACCTGTCGATCAAATAAGGTGGGGTCAGTTTTAGCGCACAGCCCCTGCTCCCAAGCAGGAGGTAAAAAGAAAAGCAAATTGTTAAGGGGGTGTTGAGGGTACCATGAAGTAAACCCAAAGGTGAAGAGAATAGAGAGAGAGAGAGAGAGAGAGAGAGAGAGAGAGATAGATACTTTATTAATCCCAAGGGGAAATACACACTGTGTATATATAGAAGTGAAGGTCTGTGATACAGTTTGCATATTTGTAGCTAGAAATCCACAAGGGGAGAAAATGAGTCACATATCTTAAAATAGTTTTAATTCCTAAACTTTTGACAACTTACCAGGTGTTAACAACATAGGAAAATGATTAGACATACAGGTTTCAAAAACACAAGAAAAAATTTGTAAGGGAGGGTAGGATTAATAAAGGTGGGGAGCAGAGGATGTTGGTTGTAAAGTTCTTTTTTTTTTATCATTTGGATGGTTTTTTTTTTTTAGCCTGTATATGCCTGGGTTCATGTCCAAGTGTCAGTTAATGGTTTTTCCATTGGATAGCTATAATCCACCCAGCTCTCTGGCACTTTTAGTATTAGCTTTGAACCTTACTTGCAACGTGTCCCAGGTTGAATTGGTACGTGTGTATATCTATGACCAACATCCTCCAAACCTCACCTTGTTTATCCAACCACCTTTACAAAAGCTTAAGAATAAAAAACAATTTTAAGATATGTGAACCATTTTCTCCCTTTATGGATTTCTAGCTAAAAATATACACACATTTATACATAGACACACAAACATACATATACATTGTCACGCACGTGCGAGTAGGAGGCCGTTGTATGGACAAGGCGAAGGTAATTCCACACCAGGCCAGGGGGTGGCGAGGTGCACTAAACCTTCTTCTGTTATCTCTGCAGGCCAGCTGTGGGAAAGCCTATCTGAATCAGTGTTGATGGGGTCACTTCCGGTTCCGGCGCACAGACTGATGTCAGAAGAATGTCACTTTTGGTTTGATCCCTCAAAGCCGCCATCCTTGCAAACCTTCAGCAGTTCAATTCTGGAGTCCAACAGAGAAACATCTCTTGTTCAAAAATGAACCCTGCATCCAGGGATAATAGACAGGTGGCTGCCCCAAACCTTTTCAGGTGTGTTGAATCTGATCATTTTACAATATACATATATGCACACATAAAACACATATACACTCACTCACTCACACACACACACACACACACACATATATACATATATGTATATATATATATATATATATATATATATACATATATATATATATACACACACACACTTCAAAAAAAAAAAAAAACGTCTTCATTATATATATAAAAAAAGAACACAGTTCCAAAATAGAATTTAATACCTTAAAATAACAAGACAAAGAGAGGTTTCAAGAATGGTATATTTTGTGAGATATTTCCTTTTCAGCACATCATGATTTGTTTTGTCCTATGTAGATTAAAAGAACGCCTGATTTAAACATGTAATGGTCCTTTCACTGTGAGTTTAACAACGATAATATTTGAACAATTCAAGAAATTAAACCACAGTTTACACAAAAGGGGAGGGAAATGAAGGCTAAAAGAGCAGAAAATGAGCTGGAGGTTAAAAATAAAACTAAAGGATTTGGACAAAGAAATCTACAAGAGTGCTGTGCTAGTTGACAAGTGAATAAAACTGAAGGATTTATTAGCCTGATAAGTTCCTGTAAAGTTTAAAACCTGAACCAACCTTTAGCTTGGGCTACCTTAATATTTATGAAAGTTAACATTTCAGAGCAAAAAAAAAAAAACTTGTTGGCAAAAAAGAAAAAAAAAAATTGACATAAAACATTTAAAATATGCATTAAAAAAAATAACAGCTCTCTTAATATAATTAATTCCTAGGACACTTTTGTACACATCACAATTACCATAAAGAGACAATTTTTCATTCATCCTTTCTGTTGTTGAAAATGGGGCTAATGGGAAGGAATTAAGTAATGTTCAAGTCAAAATCTGAGATGTACAGCCTATATTATATACATACACACACACACACACCTAACACTTCAGTGTATATATATATATATATATATATATAAGCATACGGTATGTGTATATAATTGCATGTTTGTACTGTATGTGTGTATACTATACGAATATATAATATACACACACATATATATACAAAAATCTGAAATCCATACTGTAAGAGCAACCAATGAAGTAAAAAATAAGATGGTGCACATCATCTATTTTACCTCAGCGTTATTAAATAGAAATTAAGGCAACTGATGATTTCAGATTTTGAGACTGCAAAAATAAACCACAGAGTCAGACCTAAAAAGATCTCATTATTGCATTTCTGTCCGTCATTTGTCCTATATACTTTACCATTTGCCAAGGCTGCATATCCGCTATTCCTCTTTTGCTCGCTGCATCACTTGAATTGCAGACACCAGGAGTCTTTAAATCATAAACTCTCAAAATGTAAAATGACCAAAAAGGTGCCAAACACATGTTGGCATATATAAAAGAGTAAGCAATCCGGACTTCACCCTGCCATATGGAAACTTTTAGAGAGACTGAGATGCATAAAAGCCCACTGAAAGCTGACTAATCTGAAAAAAGTCCAAAAGATAAAAATACAGAGAAAAACAAACAAAATTGGTATCAATCTTCCCAAATCATTGCATTAAAATGGTAATCTGTCATAAGAGCAGGTAAACTTGATTATATTTTCATAGAGAACATATCAGGTAGAGTAAGAAAATCCCAGCTAATCTACATAACTGGCACATAAAGGGAGTTGCATGATGAAAGAAAAGCTTTTTAGCTCTTCGTCTGAATTGCTGCATATAATGGACGCTACGGCAAGGCAGTAGCCAAATTAAAGACATGATAAGGTAAAGTTTCAGTACATCACACTGAAAGCAGAATGTTGCAGTCCTCAAGAAATTGTACAGATAAACCTATGACTGAATTTTTTTATCCTGAGACTGAATGTTATGTAGTTTGGTCCTTCTGGGTCAGGCCAACAGCATTATTTAGTGTTGTCTCACCGACTGCATAAAACCTTTCAACAACTCACTGACTGACTATCTCGAGGAGGGTCCAGCCCTTTTGACAGCTCTAACACACGTATGCACCAGGAAATAATCTACCTGTGAATTTTGGAGGGGATCTCTAACACTCTGCACCCGCGAAATGTTACAGGATCACAAAATTTTCATTTTTTTCAGCCAACTTCATCCTCTACCCAAAAGTAAACATTATTTTCTTCTTCTTAATTGAATTATGCATTTTCTTTTGTTATGTTTTTTTTTTTAAAACCAAAATGTTTTCAAGTAAAAATAAAAAAAAAATTAAAAGAATGCGTAGGAATCTCTGAAAAAATATTCAAGAATGGCTAACTATGTCTGAAGGCAACAGTTCATATCCAGGCTTTATCCTTCCTTGTCAAAAATTTTCTGTACTTCTGCAAAGACCTGGAAGATACAAAAGTAAATTATTTACATTTATACATACAAATTGTTCATTTCATTACAGTAACTGTTCTGCAAACTACTTATTTATGAAATCAGATAGAACTTTGGTCATTCCCTGGGGAAAATTTGGCTTTCTACAGAATAAATAAATATATTTAAATATATATATATATATATATATATATATATATATATATATATATATAAATATATATATATATATAAAATATATATATATATATATATAAATATATATATATATATATATAAATATATATATATATATATATAAATATATATATATATATATATATATATATATATATATATATATATATATATATATATATATATATATATATATATATATATATATATATATATATATATATATATATATATATATATATATATATAAATATATATATATATATATAAAACCTGCGACGAGATGAGACTTTTTTGAAAGACTTTTTCAAATCCCGCAAGATGAGACTTTTCACATGAGATTGTTTCAAGTCACGCCCTCCTCTCAACCATATTCAACCACGCACACGGTCCTCTCACCTCTCATTGGTGTGAATGCTTTTGACAGACACATTTGCTGCTCTCTCAGCTCTTATAAATTTTTACATTTTCCTCACTTTAAGTTCCCAAATAAAGAAGACGTATAATATCCAAATCGTACTGCTGAAGTTCATCCCGAAGAGATATCAACAAAAGAAATGAGTACACGAACAATCCTAGCACCGAGAAACGAAGTCAAATGATTTAATGCGAAAATTATCGATCGGTTACAATGCAAATTGGTTAAATGAATATCAATAGTCTATGCTGAAACGGTGCTGGTGATCGTGCGGAAGATGAAAACATCAACTTATATTATTCCGAACAATAACTACAACCATTAACACTGTTCGGTCTTCCAACGCCCAAATTACTGTTGAAAGAAGGATGTATCCAAGAAAGGTAATGCAGTACCATCTTCCTCAGATAACATTAGACAACAAAGGAGATCTTGATATGCCATTCGTATTAAAACGTTAATCGTTTCCCATTAGAATAGATTTTGCAAAGACAATTAACAAATCACAGAGACAAATATTCGAAAAAGTCGGTTTATTTATTAGAGGGAAAGAAACAAAATTCTCTCATGGGCGGTTATACATTGCGTTCACAATGTCCAAACACAGAATTAAAATTCAATGCGATATTGACGAAAATTTAATTAAAAAAATTGTTTTTACTGAAGTTTTATAGTAAAAGTGTCAGTTTAAAAAATATATGAATGTTAATTTCAAGGCCAAACAGAACAAAATCGTATAAAACAACGAAAAACTCGATCGCAATAAGAAACAATTTACTTTCAAATTATTACATTTTACTATTTTGCAATATGGTCAATTAGTCGCTGTAATGTAAAACAGTTAGTTCCATTATGCATATGTAACAATCTGTTTAAATTGTACATCTGCATCCCCATACGCGAACAGCAGAGCCGCAAAGTGGCTTGCATGTAGTGCTGGTCCGGGGGTATATATATTAATTATATACGCACACACACACACATAAATACATGTGTATGTGTGTGTATATATATATATATATATATATATATATATATATATATATATATTTTAACATATCAGAACACCATTTGTAACACACTACGCCATAATGGATTGAAATCTTGCAGCGCCCACAAGGTCCCCCTGCTAAAGAAGGGACATGTACAGGCCTGTCATAAGTTTGCCAGTGAACATCCGGGCTCTTTGGTCTCACCCAAAGTAGTAGAGAGGTTGGAATGGAAGAGATTGATTCTGTGGACAAGTGTACTTTATATGCATAACGAGTTGAGATCAGGAGTATCTGTAATTGATTTATTGAGAATAAACTCATGGATGACTCACAATTTTCTCCAATTAAATAGCAATAAAACTGAGGTGCTCCTCATTGGTTCTAAAACCACACTCGCTGAGGTTAACCGTTCTTTCATTTTAATTAACAACATTAACAGAAACATCTCTTCCCAGTATCCTCTCTTTTTCTTCCCATATAAGTGATGTTTCTTGGACTGCCTTCTTCCATCTCTGAAATATTTCTAGACTTCGCCCTTTTCTTGCACAACACAATACTGAAGTATCGGTTAATTCCTTAGTTACTTCACATATAGATTACTGTAATGCTTTTCTATTTGGCACCCCACAAAAATGTATTCTTTGCTTACAACTTATTTCAAAATCTGCTACTAGAATAATAACCACATATTACACCTGTTCTCTCTCAACTTCACTGCCTCCCTGTTTAAAACCAAACAATACGAAATACCACTCTTAACCTTTAAAGCTCTCCGCAGCCTCACTCCTCCCTACCTCACTGATCTCCTACAGACTGACACTCCTCTCGCTCACTCTGATCCTCATCTGCAGCTCTACTTTCTGTACCACACATCAAACTCTAACCTACGGGAGCTCGAGCATTCTCTCATGGTGCTCCTCAACTCGGGAATTCTCTTCCCTCACATATCTGTCAACAAGACTCAATAACACATTTTAAAACTGCCCTCAAAACTTTTCAAACTGGCATACCAATTATGAATTTAACCCTGTCACTGCCTGTTATCTTTGATGTTTGTTACTACCTCTGTACCCATATTGCAATTTGATTTTATCATCCTTTTTGTTTTTATAATTTATTGCTATTTTTTAATTTCATTGTAAGGTGACATTAAGTGTTAAGAAAGGCACTTTTTAAATAAAATGTATTATTATTATTATTGATTGATTGTAATATGTGGCACACAGCCAATTTGAGGGAGCCAGAATTCTGTCTGGGCTGTAGGGGGATCAAATCCTTATTTCACTCAATGACCTGGAAATCGATTAATTACTTTTACGTAATGTGTTTTTTCTGGATTTTTGGTTGATATTTTGTCTCTTTCCTCCAAAATTAAACTACCTTAAAAGTTAAAAGACTGTTCGTTTCTTTGTAAGTATGCAAACTTAAAAATTCAGCAGTGGATCAAATACTTAATTTTCCCCCAACAGTATTTTGTATATCAAGACTTAAAGCACCAGATCGTTGGTCGCTGGAGTTTGGAAATGATCTGTAAACACCATTCAAAAAGTATTTAAATTCTGAAACGTTAAAAAAAAAAAAAATCTTCACAAAATTAAAACTTACTTCATCTACTGACTTGGAGGCATCAACGGTGTGAACCTTGCCCTGCTTTTGATATTGCTCAATTATTGGCCTAGTGGACTCAAGATAGGTTCTAATCCTGTAACAAAAACAAAACAAATTTTATAAACACTTGAAAGAAAGAGTTTCCAAGATTTGTAGTATTTATTTATCACATTACCTTTTTTCAAGGCTCTCCTTGTTGTCATCACTACGGCCACTGCTCTTTCCTCTTTCCAAGCATCGATTAATGCAAACCTTCAGAGTAGAAGAAACAAAAAATCTGTAAATCTTTGCATCATGAATTACTGCTGTGTTGGGAACAGTACACACACAAATCATATACAGTAGAGTCTCGCTTATCCGACATAAACGGGCCAGCAGAACGTTGGATAAGCGAAAATGTTGGATAATGGCAGGTGTTAAGAAAAAGCCTACTAAACGTCAAACTATGTTAAAATTTTACTCATTACGAACCTAATAATCATATTTTACAACAAAACAACAGAATAAATTAACTGAAAAAACAAACTTAGTTACAGAATTGTCTGAAGTTAAATACAGTATGTACTGTACTTAAAAAGTTTTAAAGACATTTAAAAAGATTTAAAGACATTTTTGATCACAGTCTGCTTTCCTGACGAGTGCCGTTTCTTCGCTGTCAAGTCTCGCCATCTCTGCAGCATCATTATGTCGATTCCTGTAGCTTCTTCTTGTTGCTCAATGTAATTAATTGCAGTTTGCATGTAATTAAGAGCCTTAACTCCGTCACTCATATAATCAACATCCGTATGAGCATATACTGTTTACTACAGCATTGTGACTGCGTGTGTGTGTGTGTGTGCTGTGACGTGCGAGTCCCCGTCTTGCACCCGAAAAACTCAAAGCTGAGTCTCAGTTCTTTTAACAACACCAGCTTTATTAAGCTTGAAACGGCAACAGCGCAGTTATTTATTGTAGCGGGATCTGCCACTCTCCTATACACAGACACAGCAGTCAGGCAGGGTCGGGGGGAAAGTAATAGTGTGCCCTACGCATTAATAATGTTCCTTGTATCACCCATCGACGGCAGGCGCTTATAGCATGTCCGTGATCTTTTCGTATTCGCTTTAATGGCGAACTGCTACAGCGCTGGGAGACTGCGATTGCTTTTGGACGCTCTTCCGCATGTATTCCCGTTGGGTGGAATCCCACAAGAGTTTAGAAACTCACTCACACCAGCCATGATTCTTTTCAAAGGTAAAGTGCAGGTTAATTTGCTTTATGAAGTTTTGGTGTTAATCATTTTTATATGAATAGTTTGGGGTTGTGGAATGAATCATCTGAGTTTCCATTATTTCTTATGGGGAAATTCGCATGTATATACTGTATGAGTGCTCTGGACTGCGAGCACATTTCCAGAACAAATTATGCTCGCAAACCGAGGTTCCACTATAATTAGCTGCGGTAGAGTTGGGAGTAACAAAAAATAGTCTACGCTCACGCTCGCAACTTGCAGTTCTTGTTGCCGATTAATGCGTTTTGTTTTTTTTCTGTGGTGGGACGTCGGATAATACGGAATGTTGGATAAGCAAAGGTAGGATAAGCGAGACTCTACTGTAGTTATATGTAATAAATAAGGGTGGGTCAAAAACCTTTGCACCAGACATCATTAAAACAAAACACGTTTTATTTTTGAAAATAATGAACATTGATGATCTATCTATCTAATGCACTTGCTATCCCATTCAAAAAGCTTTTATACACCACTCAAATTAATTTTTTTTTTATGCTTCTGCAGATGATTTGACATCTCAGACAATGGCAAAGTGCCTCCCATAGGGGTCGCACTTCAAGGCTCAGAACTGGTGGCATTCACACAGGGATGGATGGATCAGGAGAATGGGGAGTGTGGACTTTATTCAAATCAGAGTTTCACAGAGCAGCCATTGCAACCCACGCAGTAGCAGAAACTGGATGGGTGATAGCCTTCCCTCAAGGCTCTCTCCTGACAGACTGCTGCAAATTAAAAGCTATTCAGCATACTGCTGGTCAGTTTTGCAGGTATTTTCAGGCATCTAATGGACTAGATCCTGAACATGAGAAAATAGTGCATATACAGTGATCCCTCGCTATATCACGCTTCGACTTTCACGACTTCACTCTATCGCGATTTTTTTCTCATACACGCTTACGTCACTACGCATGCGCTTTCTGAGAATTTTTATCTAAGCCCTACGATGGCTCCTAAACGGCTGCTTTTTCTAAGCCTTCTGACAATAAAACTAAGCGCCGGAGGAAGATGCTTACTATCCAGAAGAAGGTGAAACTCTTGTATATGATTAAAGATGGCAATACCCTACAAAAGCCTCCTCACTCATGTGAAAAGACAGCGCCAGCAACTGCCTATCAAGATGTTCTTCAGCCACGCACCCAGACACCCACTGCCTACTCCTAGTACTTCTTTAGCGGAAGAAGACAACAACGCACCTGCTGAAGATACTGCACCACCTCTGAAGACTCTCCTACTGAGGTCATGCCTTCATAGGTTAGTGGTTGTGTGCAATTAAATGTACAGTACAATAATCTACTATAGAAAAGAGTTCGGGATTGTCCTTCCGTCCCATGAGTGCAAAGCGTAGTGGTATTCCGCTTATTACAGACTTACTACTTGCGGCTTGAGGTACGAAGCGACGCGATGTGAACAGAGTTCTGGTGCTCTCATCATTCCCTTGCTTTTGTGCGCGATGCGCTGGAAAAATAGAAAAAATTATGTCTCTGGAAATAATTAATGTTGATGGAGTACAAATGCCTCACCGCGTAGTAAATATCAGGGAGATGGTGCTTGCTTATTCTCATCTATAGCTTATTTAGTGCATGAAACTCCGTCTTTAGCGGTACAGATTCGGGCTGACATTGTACGACTTTGGACAGGCACTTGATGGGATAAAAAAAAAAAAGATGTTATGAATGGACACTTTGATGTTCTCATTCTCTACACTTACATGCCTGATGTACACATGGAGCGCACAATAATTGAAGATAAAAGTCGGTTGCCTTAAAAGGCGAGTGCGCCTAGTATTATGATATTTGTAACGTCTAATATATCTTATTTTCTCTTATTTTGTCTAATATATTGAGTAATACGAGTGTAATGGTGACTAAAGGGTGTTTCATGTCTAGCGGGCTCTAATAATGTTAAAAAACGTATTTAGAAGGTCGTAAACAGGTTTTCTATACTCTAACTGCGAAAATATTTGATTTATAAATAAAGAATCCTACTTTGCGAAAATTCATTTATCACGGTAGAGTCTGGAACGGATTAACCGCGATAAACGAGGGTTCACAGTAATCTTGCAGACATTGGCATTGACCTTCTATTTTTTGTGTTGGAAAAAAAAAATCACCATGCTGCCTTGTTTACTTGAACTCTGGGCAATGGTGATGCAGTGTAAAATTTCACTCCCATATATGAAACACTTCCTAAGTTTCTCACAGTCCAAACTTACGAACGCAAGGTTTTCCTTTGGATACTGTATCTGATGATGCTTCATATTTAGGAGTGACCCCCACCCAAAGTGTACATTGGTTGTGTTTATTTGTTCATGAAGGATTCAGCTGACCTGTGGCTACTGCCTTTTGTGTGCGCTATTTCAAGCATTGTCGCATTTTGAGTTGACATTGCAATTCAATCAACAATGGCATCAAACTCTACCGTTGTTGATGTCAAAAGTTTGGACTGGCCATGCGTCACCTATTAGACCAGGGGTTCTCAACGTCGGTCCTGGGGAACCCCTGTTGCTGCAGGTTTTTGTTCCAACCAGCTTCTGTTTTTAATTGAACTCCTACGCTAATTAACTCTTTGAGGGCTGAATATTTTTTCCAAAAAACTAAGTGTTTTGAAAAGCACACAATGCACTAGTTTCACACATAAATCAACATAAAACGTCTGTTGCTATGTGCTGTGGCTGCTGTTGGCACCTGTTTGGCATCCCCTTCAGCAGTGTCTGCACAGGGGCAGCTTAATGGCCAGCAGGAATGCAGGGCGCGCCAGCTACCTCTCTGTCCTCGCAGTCGCAGTGTGAACCTCTCATCATCACAAGTAGTGGTCCTCCTAGGTGAACGCTGCTGTAAGCGTATCATCTACATGTTCACCACAACGATCAGCTGGTGTCCAATAGGCTGATGCTGGTACCTCACTTTCATTTTCGATATATATATATATCCAGATCACTTGTATCTAACTCAGACTCTGAAAAGTCAGAGTGCGATTCAGCGATAATACGTAAAACGTCCATGGAGTATTTTGCTTTGCACATATGCTTTAGTATCTCCAGATATTTGCTCTTCACTTCTCATGCACGCGCAGGGAATCAAGGTCAAATCAGCAAAGCCTTCCTTCAAGCCAAGACAGTCAAACTAAAAAGGGCGAGTTTTGTCGCAATTTACAGTTGATTACCATCCTCTACCCCTGAATTGTGATAAAAGTCAACATCAGCCCTAAAAGAGTTAAGTGAACTGATATTTCCCAAGTTCCGTGTTTAAGGAACAATATATTAATTAGAAAACTAAGTTTGCTAAAAAATATATATATATATATATATATTAAAATGTACCAAGCAGTTATATAGAAATAATGTATTTTTTTCTTTTTAACAGTATTTTCATCTTGATTTTCATTCTACTTTTCTAGGTGTTCTAATTGTTTAATTAATCCATTATTTACTAATTAGGGGGCCTGACTCTAAAGTAGCTGCAGCGTTCGATTATTCAATGTTGTTTGCCTGGGTGTCTGCTCTGCTCGTTTTAAGTTGTCATTATTAAGATACAGTGAAGGGGGAAAAACTGCACAGAGAAAGGGCAAAGTAAAATGAAATCAACAAAAGAGAGTTAAGCATTTAAATCTAGAGCAAAAGCAGAAATATTTATAAATGTCTTATAAATGTAAAAAATCATGCTGCTATGCTTTTCTGAATGTTGAATAAAAGAAAAAAAAACAGCTAATTAAATGAGATCAGTGCTATCAGGTGTTGTGACTGATTAGAAATCTGGTTGGAACAAAAACCTGCAGCCACAGGGGGTCCCCAGGACTGACGTTGAGAAACCCTGTATTAGACACATCCTGTAATGATGGAATCCTACAGCCCATATCTGGATTGTGGGTAATGAAATGGACTGGTTTAGGGATAGAATAGAATATCTTTTATTGTCATTGCATTGAGAACAAAAAACAAAATTTAAAACAGCTCTCCGAGAGATGCTTTCATCACTCGCACACACATCCTCACACATACACCGATTGGATTTGTAAAATAATGTAAAATGTTGACTAGACAGGAATTAATCTGTGACAGAACATTATTCTCTAGTGTAACAAATTTATTAATGTCAACAAGAAACAAATAACACGTCCAAGGAAGTTATTCTGAATCTTTATAACTCACTGGTGAGGCCTCATCTGGAGTCCTGGGTGCTGTTTTGGTCTTCAGGCTACAAAAAGGACAAAGCAGCACTGGAAAAAGTCCAGAGAAGAGCAACTAGGCTGATTCGGGGGCTACAGGGGATGAGTGATAAGGAAAGATTAAAAGAGCTGAACATATACAGAAGATGAAGAGGAGACCTGATTGAAGAGTTTAGGATGATGAAGGGAATTAGTGCACTGGATCGAGATGGTGACTATAAAATGAGTTCATCAAGAACAAGGGGGACACCGTTGGAAACTTGTTAAGGGTATATTTCACATAAAAACATTAGTAAGTTTTTACTTTACGCAGAGAACCACAGACACATGGAATAAGAGACGCCAAGTAGTGTGGTAGATGGTAGGAATTTAGGGACCTTTAAAACCTGACTAAAATAACATTTTTGAAGAATTAAGTGGATAGGACTGACAAGCTTTGTTGGGCTGAATGGCCTGTTCTCATTTAGATTACTCTAATTATAAAGTACAAAATCTTGAAAGTTGTAATTTAAATGTTTTAGTACACCAAAGCCAATCTTTGGCCCCTTTTTAGGTGTTAGGTTCGCACACAGAGACACACACGCATATAGATACAGATATTGATAAATACTAGTAATAATTAATGTTTGCACTCTGCAAGGCAATTTGTTTTTGTACAGGAATAGATAACAGTTATCATGATGTTACAAACAGGAACAGAGAAATTTATTTTAAAATACTAGGGGGCTCCGCCCACACCCGGGTTTGGTTAACCGGATATACAATTTAAAGAGATTGTTATTTTCATGGGAATTGTTACATATGCATTATTTTCACTTTTACTTTAAAACTAGTAAAAAAAAAAAATATTTGGAATTAACTTTTCTTCAAGAGCGCATTGAATTCTGATTCTGTGTTTGGATTTGCATCGTAACAACGCAACATATAACCGCCTATGAGTGAATATCATTTCTTTCTCTCTAATAAATAAAATAACTTTTTCGAAGGTTTGTCCATGCTCTTTCTTCTTCGCTTAGTCGTTGCCGTGTGATCTAGAACGTATAAAATTATTCTCTTGACAAAATTTATAAGGTATGAGAGCGCAGGAAGTGTGGCTGCCAAAAGCATTTACATGACTGAGGTTAGATGACAGTAGTCTTGTTTGAAAATAGTTGCGAGTAGGGCGTGACTTGAAAGAATCTCGTGTTAAAAGTCTCCGTCTCACGGGACTTCATACCATGCCAACATTTCTGGAATCTTTTAATCCTCGCTGGCAACACAAATTAGACGATCTACAAGTCTCTGACTTAAAGTTTAAATCCGAACAATATATTCAATCTCTTTTCGCTGTTCCGTTATTTCACCGAGTAATAATTTCCGTTTGTTTGCGCTAATGCAATTTTACTATCATTTTTTCTGAGACTTTCAAATTTTCGTACTTCCATTATCTCTAACCTGCTCTGCATGTGTACAAAGGCAACATTCTCACAGGATGTACAAGTGTCTCTCTGAGAAAATCACGTCTCGTCTCCTTCCAAGATTTTTTTTTTTTTATAATAGAGAGACTAATAAGGTACTCATGAACTGGAAAGATAAATTTAAACTCCCAGCTAAACAATTGTGAAGGAGCAAGTCAAATGTGAACTGATAAAGAACAATGCAAGAGTTATAAAAACAATGACTGACTATTGAATGCTAAACGTCCTTGTATTTTTAGGCAATATTTTCACCAGTAAATGAACTCTTTGGTGAGGTTGCATTTCTCTGTGTCTCAGAGCTCTAGAGCTGTTTGGAAATATTCAAACATTACTTGTCAGTCAGTCAGAGACATACAGTCATGGCCGAAATTATCGGCACACCCTAGAATTTTCCCAGAAAATGCACCATTTCTCCCAGAAAATTGCTGCAATTACAAATGTTTTGGTATACACGTTTATTTCCTTTATGTACAGTGGAACAACACAAAAAAACAGAGAAAAAAAAAGCCAAATCTGGTATCATTTCACACAAAACTCAAAAACCGGGCTGGACAAAATTATTGGCACCCTCAACTTAATATTTGGTTGCATGCCCTTTCTATACCCATCACCAAGCTTGTTTACACCTCTCAACTGCAATTTCCGACCACTCTTCTTTTGCAAACTGCTCAAGGTCTCTCAGATTTGAAGGATGCCTTCTTCCAACAGCAATTTTGAGATCTCACCATAAGTGTTTAATTGGATTTCGATCCGGACTCATTGCTGGCCACTTCAGAACTCTCCAGCGCTTTGTCTTCAACCATTTCTGGGTGCTTTTAGAGGTATGTTTGGGGTCATTGTACTGCTGGAACACCCATTGACCTCTGACGCAGACCCAGCTTTCTGACACTGGGCCTTACATTGCACCCTAATATCTTTTGGTAGTCTTCAGATTTCATGATGCCTTGCACACAGTCAAGCCATCCAGTGCCAGAGGCAGCAAAACATCTTAGAACCTCCACCATGTTTGACTGGAGGTACTGTGTTCTTTTCTTCGTAGGCCTCATTCCGTTTTCTGTAAACAGTAGAATGATGAGCTTTACCAAAAAGCTCTACCTTGGTCTCATCTGTCCACAAGACGTTCCCAGAAGGATTTTGGCTTCCTCAAGTACATTTTGGCAAACTCCAGTCTGGCTTTTTTATGTTTCTGTGTCAGCAGTGGGGTCCTCCTGGCTCTCCTGCCATAGCGTTTCATTTCGTTCAGATGTCGACGGATAGTTCGAGCTGACACTGTTGCACCCTGAGTCTGCAGAACAGCTTGAATATGTTTTGAAGTTGATTGGGGCTGTTTATCCACCATTCGGACTATCCTTTGTTGCAGTCTTTTATCAATTTTTCTCTTCCGTCCACGTCCAGGGAGATTAGCTACAGTGCCATGTGTTGTGAACTTCTTGATTATGTTGCGCACAGTGGACAAAGGAACATGAAGATCTCTGGTGATGGACTTGTAGCCTTGAGATTGTTGATATTTTCCACAATTTTTGTTCTCAAGTCCTCAGACAATTCTCTGCTCTTCTTTCTGTTCTCCATGCTTAGTGTGGCACACTCAGACACACAACACAAAGGCTGTCAACTTTTCTTCATTTTAACTGGCTTCAGGTGTGATTGCTATATTGCCAGCAGAGGTGAGTTGAAACGAGCATCATATGCTTGAAGTAAAACGATTTACCCACAATTTTGAAAAGGTGCCAATAATTTTGTCCGGCCCATTTTTGGAGTTCTTTGTGACATGAAGTTAGATTTGGCTTTTTTTCTCTGTTTTTTTGTGTTGTTCCAATGCACATAAAGGAAATAAACATGTGTATACCAAGACATTTGTAACTGCAACAATTTTCTGGGAGAAATGGTGCATTTTCTGGGAATATTCCAGGAGTGCCGATAATTTCGGCCATGACTGTAGGGCTTTATTCTTTTGCACAGTTTTGTGTATGATGCAAAAAGAAGGTAACAAAAAAACAAGGCACAGGCTGGATCCACACCACAATGCCACTGATTTACAGTTTACAGATATAATACCATCTGGGTTATGTTGCAGCCACCGCAGATCAGCACTAGTTTACTACTTCGACCAACTCTAATTTCATCTATTTTAAACCACATGTAATAACAAGATACCAAATCTGTAATTGGCTGTTCAGACATCTGCGCTTTTTCCTCCTCTATTATCAGTCAAGCGGTCAGCAACAGAACAGCGAATCACAGATTCCTGACCCTTAATGATTTTCCCAACACTTTAATGATATTCATTAAGAAGCCATTTGCCTGAAAAGCAGTACAGATCAAAATAGCAAACTAAAACAGTAAAAATAAAAAAAAAACAAATCCCTGATGAGGACTGCATAAGCAATTTAAAACAGATTTAAATGTAGGAAAAGATCATGTAAAAGGTGTCTAGTATACATTAAATAATAAAAACACTTCAATATGTAAGCACATCTCTCTATTATAAAAAAAACATCTTGGGAGGGAGACAAGACATGATCTTCTCGGAAGACACTTTGACATTCTGTGGGACAAGGCAGTGAGACAAAAGGACTGCTGCTGTACAGGCTTTTAAATGATCGACGAGCAGCGCGACAAGCAGAACACAAAGCTCGCCAACAGCAGCATCAAGCCAGCAGCTGATCTGACCGCATCTCTTTAGCATGCGTTCAGCCCCTCCCCCCTTCACAACACGAGCAGCGTTATAGATCCCATGAGAAAGACATTTAACCAGGCCCGAGGACGGAAGTAGTTGACAAAGTAGAACGTCGTAAAAAATTAAAAAATGTTGGCGCGGTACACATACACAGCAAGTTAGAGATAATGGAATTACCAAAATTTGAAAGTCACAAAAAAAGGATAGGAAAGATCGCATTAGCACAAACAAATGGAAACGAGACGAGCCCTAATGTTCTTTTTGCTTAACAGTGGTTTGCGTCTTGGAAATCTGCCATGCAGGCCGTTTTTGCCCAGTCTCTTTCTTATGGTGGAGTCGTGAACACTGACCTTAATTGAGGCAAGTGAGGCCTGCAGTTCTTTAGACGTTGTCCTGGGGTCTTTTGTGACCTCTCGGATGAGTCGTCTCTGCGCACTTGGGGTAATTTTGGTCGGCCGGCCACTCCTGGGAAGGTTCACCACTGTTCCATGTTTTTGCCATTTGTGGATAATGGCTCTCACTGTGGTTCGCTGGAGTCCCAAAGCTTTAGAAATGGCTTTATAACCTTTACCAGACTGATAGATCTCAATGACTTCTGTTCTCATTTGTTCCTGAATTTCTTTGGATCTTGGCATGATGTCTAGCTTTTGAGGTGCTTTTGGTCTACTTCTCTGTGTCAGGCAGCTCCTATTGAAGTGATTTCTTGATTGAAACAGGTGTGGCAGTAATCAGGAAATTGAACTCAGGTGTGATACACCACAGTTAGGTGATTTTTGAACAAGGGGGCAATTACTTTTTCACACAGTGCCATGTAGGTTTGGGTTTTTTTTTGCTCCCTAAATAATAAAAACCATCATTTAAAAACTGCATTTTGTGTTTACTTGTGTTATATTTGACTAATGGTTAAATGTGTTTGATGATCAGAAACATTGTGTGTGACAAACATGCAAAAGAATAAGAAATCAGGAAGGGGGCAAACAGTTTTTCACACCACTGTACATATATACGTGTGTGTGTATTATATATATATATATATATATATATATATATATGATCTACCTACATTAAAATGCTATATATATATATATATATATATATATATATATATAATTTTTAATGTAGGTAGATCATTTCGACCTGGTCATTTTAAAAGTAGCTCGCATAACGAAAAAGTGTGGGCATCCCTGCAATAAACCATATAGAAATAATTGCAGCAACATAAAATCAAGGTTTTGAAATGGCCCTCTCAGTCTCCAGACTTGAACCCAACTGAAAATCTGTTGTTTCAACCGAAGAGGGCAAGCCACAAGAGAAAGCCTAAATGAGTTGGAAATGTTTTGCATGGAAGAGTGGTCCAAGATCCCTTCACAAGTATTCTCCAACCTCGCTAAACACTACAGAAAGAGGCTGAGTGCTCCTCTTCTCACGAGGGAAGGTTGTACCAAATACTTAAATTTGGAGGTGCCAATATTTTTGGAATCTGTGTTTTTATGAAAATATATGTTACAAAAGGAAAACTTTGTTTAGATTTCAAAATCCTGTCTGACAATGAAAACATAAGGCATATTCATTTGTGTAAGACGGAAAATATCACTCACTGCTTCTTTTCATATATTAATTTAAGCTCATTTTCAGGAAGGGTGCCAATGTTTCTGGAGTTGAGTGTACAACTTTTAGAGAAGACTCACGGAGACACGTGATGTACGCAGACTGAGACACTGCTACATGTTGAACCTGGATCTCTTTGTCTTTTTGTGTGGTATCAAAAATACCACTGTATAACCCAACCAAGCCCATTATCTGATTACCTATACAAATGAATTTAAGACAAATGACAATACACAACGTCAAAAGATCATTTATACCTCATTGCTGCAGTCAAAGAACAGGACAAACTTCACTTCGGCCTTGCCGTCCATGTTTGTTTTCCAGCCTTCCAAGTTGTCCTCATTTCTAGGAAATCCATCAATGAGGAACTTGTTCTTCTCACTGTTCTCCTTCATTGTTTCATCCATAGCCTGCAGGAGACAGCCAGATTAGAGGTTTCATCTTACAGATGCTCTGTTCTATTGCAAAAATAAAAATAGAAAGCCTTCCTGAAAAAGACACAACTACTTAAAATTACAACCTTAGGTTAACTGTTCCTATGCACAGAAGGCATGAAGTCTGTGTGATATTTAGTACTGAAATAAGATGAAAAATGATTAACAGGTAGAGAGGGAAGCAGCTGAGGGAAATGAAAGGCCTTCGCCTGTACAACAACATTGCAATGCATTTTACATGTGAATTAAATTTATTTTATATTGCACCTAAAAATAGTAGATAGATTAGATATTTTCTAAAATAGCATTTCAAATGATGCTGTGAGAAACACAATAAAACAATTCCAAACATAAATAACATTTAAAGAGACACTAGTGGAAAATGAACAAAGAAGGTGTCACAGTACAGAATTGAGACTCGGGTATAATCTCATTATAGACAACATTTCTTGTAAATATTCTGTCTAAGTTTGACAACAGTTTGCCTTGTTCATGAATCTCTACAACCTTGACAACAACATTTGGAAAACTTCTAACTCTTCATAATGCAACAAATAACTGACAGTGGCTGAATGCTGGTTCTGGCAAGTAAATGCCAACTTTTTCTAAGGTTTGCTCTTCTGAGTCTTTCTCTTTTAGCGTTTTTCTGACAGTCATTTTCTTTTTCTTCAATCAATCTATTTGCTCGTATTTTTCTTTGTCTTTCAGCCTTTCTTTTGTTGCGGTTTACTTGTTGAGCTGACTGTTCTTCCAGGAGATGTTGCTTATATAGGATTTGATTATCTGTGTCTTTTGTCCAACTTGACGTGTCCTATTTTTGGGTGGCATGTTGTTAGTAGATACGTCCATAATATTTTCTCCTACAGTAATACTGGCTTGTATGTGACTGTAATATGCGTCACTGTATTGTGTGTCTTTAATTTTCTCTCGCAGTAATACTGGTTTGTATTTCTGTAAAATGCCTGTCATTTTCTCTGACAATAACACTGGCTTTAATGTCCGTAATATGACTTTAATTTTCTGTCACAACAGTGGGCCATCAGCAGTGTCCCCGGCAACTGATGTAATGTGTGGCGTGCTGCTTATAATCGTGCCTGTGGCGTCTCTCCAGCAAGTACTGTGCAGTTCCCCAGCAAGTATTTTAATCTGTGGGGGCGTGCAGCTGATTATTTTATGTGTGGCGTCTACCCAGCAACGGATTTTATGTGCGCGGCAGCGACTACCCAATCGGCACTCTGCCCAGCAACGGTGTCCTTTATATCTTATCATGTGCGGCCGTGGCAAGGCCATTCACTGTGTGCCCAGCTTCCAGTGTGTGTGCGTCAACAGTGCATGCGCACTTCACCAGAAGACACACACACACCCCGACACCTTGACGCACACAGGGGTTTTATTAAAGAGGATATAAACTGAGCAAAGAAGATATGCCATTCAATCCAGTCCCACATGTCCTTAAATTGGAGAGATGTTCAGTGTGTTGATGAAAAGCCCCCGTCAGATTTGAATGACCACAATGTGGGCAAGCGTGGTCTTACTGGAAGGCCTCATCTCACATTTCACACAGGAACGGGTTTAGGAACAACCAGATGATGTCCTGTCCGGAAACACCAGCTGGAAAAGAGCACTGTAGCAAATAGCAACCCACACCAAGAAGTTGCCCGGCATGGGCCCCGTACGTCACAGGTGTATACACGATGGACTTAGCATTCACAAGGTCTCCACTGGACGCATTAACATAACCATCGTCCATTCATTTATTATTAATAATTAATTTTATGGTATTAATTATAATATCAGAAAAAAAAAAAAAGATATAACTTTACTTTGGGAGGGACAGAATGAAAAAGGGCTAAAAGCAAACATAGAATAGAAACAAGAAGCTCTGCAACAAGCAAGACTGCTATAGTTTAACGACTCCACTCAACACCCCCGTTTCCTCTCACCCTCTCCAGTAGGCTGATAGTAATCTTAACTGGTACAATTTTCCCATCTCGAATGAAGGACTCAATCATCTCTCCATACTGCGAGCCAGGCCTCCCGCGTTCTGCTCTCAGCAGGTCACCAGCAGACAAATGGGTGTAGCCATATTTCTAGATCAGAGAAATAAAAATGGAAAATAATTAACTTCATTGTTTCACTCCAGACATTTTGTCAATACACCATTGAATAATTTTAACTTTAGTCAAAAGACAACGTTATCCAACACCCCTTATGGCCATATGAACATGTAATAGGCTACATGGGCACTGCAGTGCCGACATACTTTCAGTGAAATCTCAGTCACTTCCATTGTCCGATCTGCAGATGTCAATTTTGTTTAGTGGTGAGAACGTCAGAGAAAAAAAAAGTTTTCAAGTTTAGCGTACAGATAGCTCTACAGCTGAACATTGTTGTGCACCTTTACATTCAGTTTCCAGCAAGAACTACAAGGTACTAAATTTTCATACATTTCCCTCCGATGCAGGAACCTCATATTCAAATGGATCGTTGTTATCCAGGGAGAGAGCTTTACGGTTAGTCCCCATACCTGAGTTGGTAGCCAGCACTTTTTTTAAAAAAAAAAAAAAGGATTTTCATCAGCCAGGGTCTGAGACAGGGTGGCGACTATTAAAGAAGTGAGTGGTTCCTGTGTTGTTTGAGGGTAACAATTTCTCCGTTCCACTATCAAGACCAGAGTTTTGGGAGAGGAGAAAGCAACCAATGAAGGATGACACACCAGGTAAGGAGGAGGACAATAAAATCCTCGAGGACCACGAGTACGCTTTGGCTGTGGATCCAGCAGACACTGAGCTAGCGCTTGATGAAAACATGTCTCTCAGGCAGGAGATCCTCCAGCTAAGGAAACAAATTGAGACCCTTACAATGAAGCAGCCGTTTGGCATTCACCGTTTTGCTGGCTCACACAGACATTTACTTTTTTACAAGGTAAGATGTCCAGCATACTTATATTATTATGTATTAAGCGGACATACATATTCACCTGTCCATGAATTAAGTTGAATCACTAATTACTGAAACTGTGTTTTTATTTATTTATTTTTTTTTAAAGAAGCCTAATGTAATCACATATTTGTCCCATATAGGTTCATAGTAGACAAGTTTTTAATACGTCCAGATCTTATCTCCGTAATTGTGGATGCAGCTTGAAACATATACAGTAGTTTGAAATCCTTCTTTTTTTAGTTCCTGACATTTGGCATAATCCTTATATATAATTTGATACTATCCATATGTATGGTGTTCGCGTCAATACCTCGACACAATACAAGTTAGAACCATGCAATGGGACTCTGCCTCTGTAGTTAGAACATAACGTGGCAAGCATGGACGCAGTATTGCATGATTGGCTAAGAATGTTCGAATGCTTCAGTGACGCCGCTGGACGGCCGAGTATAGTAAGTCGGTGTTGGTTCGAGCAGATAACTGTAAGTTTGGTTGGTTTAAGGAACGTTGGTTGGGTGGGGCGTATTTTCCAGGACTAACATCGTCGACTGACTTAAACCCTTTGACAGCTTTGGAACTGTACGTAATTTAGAATGTATCGCCATTTGCTTGGTATGTCGAAATCTACCTTTGGGCAGTTCGGTTTTGGCATCTGTCCTTCTGGCATCTATTGGCAAACTGAGTAATGACGGCTGGGTATTAACTATAGTCATTGTTTAAATTTTAGCCGATCTCAGATGTAAAATGACCACGCCAACATAATTATTACTCCGACTCTGATTAGAGTCGTAAAATACGGTCTGTTTTGAAAATTTGTGCATCCATCCATTTTCCAACCCGCTGAATCCGAACACAGGGTCACGGGGGTCTGCTGGAGCCAATCCCAGCCAACACAGGGCACAAGGCAGGAACCAATCCTGGGCAGGATGCCAACCCACCGCAGGACACACACAAGCACACACTAGGGCCAATTTTGAATCGCCAATCCACCTAACCGGCATGTCTTTGGACTGTGGGAGGAAACCCACGCAGACACGGGGAGAACATGCAAACTCCACTCAGGGAGGACGCGGGAAGCGAACCCGGGTCTCCTAACTGCGAGGCAGCAGCGCTACCACTGTGCCACCGTGCCGCCCTTGAAAATTTGTTTGCCGTAAAAAAATCAAATGAGGTGCGCCGAAGAGCTGAGTTCATGTCTCGTAGCCCCGTTTAAACAGGAAGCTCTTCATTACATCGGCCGCAAAGGTCTATTTTAAGCACAAATTAGTGCCATGATAACAAAATCATTTCAAGGACTTAAAAAAACAAATAATTCTTTACAGAGAAAGTATGGATTTCACAAACGTAGAATTTGTAGCCGATTCGATCGGGCTCCCAGTCGCTAGTGTTTCAATAATGTGACTTATGCCGTTTACCAGAAGTCTGGGCACATCTTGAAGCGATCAGATGAAAAACGCCATAGCTCGTCCATTTTGAAAGAGAGTGTGCATAGAGGCTATTGCCCCTAAAGTCTCAATACCTGGTTGCAGTACCTTTAGTTGCAATAATAAATACTGCACTGATGAACGTCTAATCGCACCACTATTGAGTGTGTACGGACAGGAGGGAAGGGGGTCACAGTCTGGTATGGGAACACCACAGCCTCGGAGAACAGATCACTACAAAGGGTGGTGAGGCAGGCACAAAATGCCAGTATAAAAGCTACTACCACTTGGCTGAAGAACAGTTTTTACTCCTCTGCAGTCCACCTTCTCAATTATGTGTGCCAGAGCGAAGATAAGCAAACTGTTCATTAAAGCTCACATTCAGCTATCAAAAGACTACCTTATCTCTCCAGGGAACATTTATATTAGGACTGTTTTTAATTTATGATTACCTATGCTGTTATTACAACAGCAAAATTGCACATTGTGTTACACTGCACTGGACACTTTCCAGCTTTGTGTAGTTGTTTTTGTGTATTTGTGACCCATGTTCACTTTACATGCTTCCACGGGTAACTCTCAATAGAAAACATAACGAATTTTTAGGCCAGGTTTATACTTCACGCGAAGTGAACACTCCTGCTACCCAAGCGTTTTACTATTTATACTTGCGCGTGTACTTTACGTAAATCTGGAGGAATCCACCAGGTGGCAGTGCAAGATATTATCACGGTGAGAGGTTTGGCTTCTGTGTTGTGAATTGCCTGGAACACCCATTAAAATCCGATGACACCTTACCGCAATATCTCTGAAAAGGATGTTTAATGAATAAATCCATCAATCCAGGGATATGTCCATTCCAGCTAGCATTGAGCATGAGGCAGAAACAATCCTTGGACTGGACCTCAGATCATTGCAAGGTGAATACAAGCACTCATATACACTGGCGTCATTTTAGTGTCACCAAATCTGCATATCTTTGGAAGGAAACTGTGGATACCTAGCTGGAAAACATGTAAACTCCAGGCAGGGAATACCAGTGACGTGACTCCCTGCAAGACAGAAGTGCTACCCATTCCGCCACCGTGTTACCCCCATGTATATAATTAACAACAGCATTCATTATTTAAATGAAATTAACGACTTATCTGTAAAATGTAACCTACATACTTTAATGCATGTCATCACAAAAGTGATATCAATCTAAGGATTCTAAATGTGCAGAGAGTTGGAATATCATACATTTAATGTGTTGTGTGGTGATCTGTTGCCGTTCGCCGCTGCTGTCAGTTCAGGAGGAAGCCCCAGAAAAAAAAAGACGGCACAAACGTTGGTATGTGAGACTTTTAAAATGTATCGTGTCATTATGATTTGGAATATGCGACGCTTGAATATAAAAGCACCAATCATACATCGAACCATTCATCAAACATCGAAGAGCGCACATCAATCCTGTAGGATCTGCATAGCGGCTTTCTGTCACATGTAGATAGTAAACAGAGACTCCGACATCACATTCCGAATTTTATCACGCTGTACTACGAAGATATTTCAATGTTCCTTAAAAGTTTTGAAGAATGGCCGTTCTAAGCTTACAGATGGCTTAACGTCTATTACAGAGCCGATTGTGTGGCGATTGGGTATTTGGAGAAAGAAAAGGAAGGACAGGAATTGGAGGTTAGTACGTTTGAAAGAGACAGTACTGCTGCAATAAATTATTTAATTGAAGGTCGCAAACAATCACTGTGCCACCGTGTTCCCATGTTTAATAACATGCTTTAACTCCTATCATCATGAAAATTATACCAATTATACATCTCAGTATTTTAATTATTCAGAGAGCTGTAATATCACGAATGTAATGGATTCTGTGTCCTGCTGGAGGAAGAGAAAGCCCATTTAAAAAGCATGTAGTGATTCACACACACAGAGCACATAGAAGATCAAATATAATACAAAGCATTTAACGTGCTACTTTAGTTAAGATGGGATTTGAGAAACTAGTAAATTAAACGATTTTAAGATGAAGTTTATGATGTTCTATTTTAATGACAAAATAAACTACGTGATTAAAGTGGAAAATTCGAGATTAAAGTTGACATTTTGTGCTTTTTTCCCCACTGTGTCCCTATTTCTTTTTTTCTTAATACCCTAATAAGCTTTCATATGAAACTCGGATGGTGGGCTACGACTCGCCTTTTCACAGCAACTTTGATATCTGACAACTATGGCGTTATTTCAGTGCCACTATTCTGAGCACACGTAAAAAAATATTGAGCGCACGTAAAAATAGATTGCAAGTGCAAGTGTTGCATTTTGAAGAGAAATTTATTTTGAGCGTAAAAGCTGAATTTGAGTGAACAAAATTCATTGCTGCGCGCAAAAAATGTATTTCAGTGTTTGCGCTTATCCATATACACACACACAATAGCACCCCTCTCGCTCAGTTTTTTCATTTGCGCTTGCTCGCATGTGTTGCTTGCGCCACAACATTCTCTGCTGCGAAGCGCCAACTCTCTGTACACCGTTATAAGTGTGCCACAAAACCAACCAATCACAGACTTGGTTTCAAAAATTCTGATTGGCTCTTACGGTCTCCAATCAGCTCGCTAGCTGCTGCATTCCGGACACCGGAAACACTGTCCACTCAGCCTCGCTTCTTGCAGATAGAGGGAGTTTTGATTTACTCTGCAGCCAAAGAAGAGAAGGCAGAATCAAATAATGGCTCCAATAATACTACACCACAGTATGCAACTACATTATACTACACCAACGATAGTCTTAACAAATAATATATTTTAAAATAAAATAATTAAAGATATTATCCGCAAATTGGGGTTTAATTGAGTTTAGCTGGATTTAGCTACATTTCGGACTGTTTCCGGAATGCAGCAGCTAGCGAGCTGATTGGAGACCGTAAGAGCCAATCAGAATTTTTGAAACCAAGTCTGTGATTGGTTGGTTTTGTGGCACACTTATAACGGTGTACAGAGAGTTGAGCGCTTGCAGCTGAGAATGTTGTGAGCGCAAGCAACACATTGCGAGCAAGCGCAAATGAAAAAACTGAGCGAGAGGGGGTGCTATTGTGTGTGTGTATATGGATAAGTGCAAACACTGAAATACATTTTTTGCACGCAGCAATGAATTTTGTTCACTCAAATTCAGCTTTTGTACGCTCAAAATAAATTTCTCCTCAAAATGCAACACTTGCACTTGCAATATTTTTTTACGTGCGCTCAGAATAGTGGCACTGAAATAATGCCATAGACAACTTCTTTTTTATTTTGGGCACTGTGAAACTTTGTGAACTTCAGCTTTCGAGTTTCTCCGACACGCTATGTCACTCGATCAACTTCCTTTTGTTGTTTATACCACTGTTTAAACCAGTGAAAGGCAACCTTTTTCGAGTTGTGGCGCACTAAGTCCAAAAATTTTCTTTCGCGCACCTGAGGGACTGCCTATAAATAAAGTCGTGACGACACAATCTATGGACAATCGGCAATAAAAACAGTTAATTTTACAATTTAATAGTTAATACATTTTATTAATAAAGAAATCAAAGGATAAATCTTTAATCAATGTGAATGTTGAGATTGTTTATCAGCACATATGAGATTGATGCGAGGATTAATTTTCGAAAGACAGACGCGCATTTCTTTGTCGATCATTTGAAGTCTCTCGCGTTTCTTAGACTTCATTTCCGTAAGTGTTCTGTTATGTTTTTCCAACATAAAATATATTTTTTTAAACATTATCTTTTTAATCAACTAAAAGTTCAAAAACACTAGCAATTTTAAATATTTTACAAAAGTTTTCGCGGCGCCCCTAGAAAATTCCAAATAGTACTTTTTTCTTTGCCTCCACTCGGTATTCGCTGAACTTCTATTTCCCCCCCGTGCTTTTGCCATTGCCTTTTCACAAAACGCTGAGCTTAAGGGCTATTTATATTGATTTGCATATTCAAAGAGGCGTAATTCTGGGAGGAGTTGGGGCGGGACAGCAGGCGTGTGCACATGCGTTTCTTTTCACGCTGACCGGGATTTATGTAGCGAAACAACGTGGAAGTCGTCGAACGCACAGGATTATGCATCTGGATTTTTTTTGTGCATAAGCATATTTCCGCATTTGTGCTTATGCCATGTTATAGTGTGAATTCTATGCACGGTGTTATACATGAGGCCCCTGGTGTTCTTCTAGAAACCTTGTGGTGAAGACTTTGGTCTCAATGGAAGGGTCAATATATACGTGGACATTTAAATTCAGCATGGCTGGTTGCAGTCAGCAAGCTGGTTCAAATTTTCAATGAACTTTGTTGAGCCATTTCAGTAAGTGAATTACCTTTTCACACAAGCAATACAGGTATTAGATAACTTTATTATTTAAATATATTAAGTAGTTGACTTTAAAATACTGCTGATGGTTTACAAAGCCTTAAATCATCTGCTCCATCCTATATCTCGGAATGCCTTTCACCTTACACTCCAAACCGTAACCTTAGATCTTTTCAATGAGTGTCTGCTTATAATTCCAAGAGCTAAACTTAAAAGAAGTGGTGAGATGGCCTTCTGCTGTTATGCATCTAAAATCTGGAATAGCTGACCGATAGAAATTTGCCAGGCTAATACGGTGGAGCACTTTAAAAAGCTGCTAAAAACTCATCATTTTAACCTGGCTTTTTCATAGCTTCATTTTAGTGTAACCCTTTTATTCTGTATATGCATTTTAACAGGGGTGTGGAGTTGGCGTCGAGGAGTCGGAGACAATTTTGGGTACCTGGAGTTGGGGATAAAGTTGAAACGTTCCATTTCACAAACAATAGTCATAATTAAGTAGTGGGTTCAGATGAAGTATCACCACGACTGCTGAAGGCCTGTGTGTTGGAGCTGGGGAGTCCTCTACAGCGCACCTTCAACCTGAGCCTAGAACAGGGGAGAGTCCCGAAGCTTTGGAAAACATCTCGCATCACCCCAGTCCCAAAGATATCACGTCCTAGTGAGCTGAATGACTTCTGGCCTGTCGATCTGAAGACCATGGAGCGGCTGCTGCATCACTACCTGAGGCCACAGGTCCGCCACCCCCGACCCTCTGCAGTTTGCATACCAGGAGAAGGTGGGAGCGGAGGATGCCATCATCTATATGCTACACCGATCCCTCTCTCACTTGGGCACAGGCAGTGGTGCTGTTAGAATTATGTTTCTGGACTTCTCTAGCACCTTCAACAACATCCAACCTCTGCTCCTTAGGGACAAGTTGACATAGATGGGAGTAGATTCACACCTGGTGCCATGGATCGTGACCTATCTTACAGACAGACCTCAGTATGTGTGTCTCGGGAACTGCAGGTCTGACATTGTGGTCAGCAGCACAGGAGCGCTGCAGGGGACTGGACTTTCTCCGGTCCTGATCAGCCAACATACATGTACAGACTTCCAATACAACTCGGAGTCATGCCATGTGCAAAAGTTCGCTGACGACACTGCTATTGTGGGCTGCATCAGGAGTGGGGAGGACTAGAATTAGAATTAGAACAATCTAGACGAGAACAGGCTATTCAGCCCAACAAAGCTCGCCAGTCCTATCCACTTGTTTCCTCCAAGAAAACATCAAGTCGAGTTTTGAAAGTCCCTAACGTCTTGCTGTCTACCACACTACTAGGTAGCTTATTCCAAGTGTCTATCGTTCTTTGTGTAAAGAAAAAATGCCTAATGTTTGTGCGAAATTTACCCTTAACAAGTCTCCAACTGTGTCCCTGTGTTCTTGATGAGCTCATTTTAAAATACAAGTCTCGATCCACTGTACTAATTCCCTTCATAATTTTAAACACTTCAATCATGTCACCTCTTAATCTTCTTTTGCTTAAACTGTAAAGGCTCAGCTCTTTTAAACTTTCCTCATAATTTAACCCCTGTAGACCTGGAATCAGCCTAGTCGTTCTTCTCTGGACCTTTTCTAGTGCTGCTATGTCCTTTTTGTAGCCTGGAGACCAAAACTGCACACAGTACTCAAGATGAGGCCTCACCAGTGCATTATAAAGGTTGAGCATAACCTCCTTGGACTTGTACTCCACAGATCGTGCTATATAACCTGACATTCTGTTAGCCTTCTTAATGGCTTCTGAACACTGTTTGGAAGTTGATAGCTTGGAGTCCACTATGACTCCTAAATCCTTCTCATAAGGTGTACTCTCGATTTTCCGACCGCCCATTGTGTATTCAAATAGGACTATAGGAACCTAATCAAGGACTTTGTTAAATGGTGCGACTCAAACCACCTACACCTGAACACTAGCAAAACCAAGGAGCTGGTGGTGGATTTTAGGAGGCCCAGGCCCCTCATGGACCCCATGATCATCAGAGGTGACTGTGCTGAGAGTGCAGACTTATAAATACCTGGGAGTGCAGCTGGATGATAAATTGGACTGGACTGCCAACACTGATGCTCTGTGCAAGAGAGGACAGAGCCGAATATACTTCATTAGAAGGTTGGCGTCCTTCAACATCTGCAATAAGATGCTGCAGATGTTCTATCAGATGGTTATGGCGAGTGCTCTCTTCTACGCTGTGGTGTGCTGGGGAGGCAGCATAAAGAAGAACGGACACCTCACGCCTGGACAAACTGGTGAGGAAGGCAGGCTCTATTGTAGGCACGGAGCTGGACAGTTTAACATCCGTGGCAGAGCGATGGGCGCTGAGCAGACTCCTGTCAATCATGGAGAATCCACTGAACAGGATCATCTCCAGACAGAGGAGCAGCTTCAGTGACAGACTGCTGTCACCGTCCTGCTCCACTGACAGACTGAGGAAACCCCACACTATGAGACTCTTCATATTGTCTGTTATACCTGCATTGTTATCACTCTTTAATTTAATATTGTTTTTTTTATCAGTATGCTGCTGCTGGAGTATGTGAATTTCCCCTTGGGATTAATAAAGTATCTAAGTACTTCTCTGATATAAGCATAAAGCCCAGTGCATTGTTGGGCCAATTTAGTATTGGCAGTCCACCTCACCTGAATGTCTTTGAACAACAGAAGGAAACTGGAGAAGCCAGCGGAAACCCACACAAACACAGAGAGCTCATGCAAACTCCACACATGGAGGATCCGTAACACAAACCCTGGTCTCCTTACTGCGAGGCACCAGCACTAGCACCGAGCCACCATGCCGCCCAGACACAAAAGTATGTAAGGTAATATTACACAGTGAAGATGGATGTCATCAGCCGTCACTTGAAAATGAGTTCAACAAGAGCACGGGAGGTACAGATGGCGGCTGGCAGAGACTGAATTTTTCACAAATGTTAACACATTTTATTATGCAGAAAACCATGACTAAATAAGTCACTCTGGAGAGAAACTAATAATAGAACTAGAGGCCTTTACATTTTCATTTATTTTGTACTTTTGTACTACAGACTTAACCCTTTTGTAGACTTTTTTTTTTTTTATAATCACTGTAAGACTCTAGGGGCGGCGCAGTGGTAGCGCTGCTGTCTCACAATAAGGAGACCTGGGTTCATTTCCGGGTCCTCCCTGCATGGAGTGTGCATGTTCTCCCAGTGTCTGTGTTGGTTTCCTCTGGGTGCTCCGGTCTCCTCCAACAATCCAAAATTGTCCCTAGTGTGTGGGTGTGTGCCCTGCCCGGGGTTTGTTCCTGCCTGGCGTCCTGTGTTGGCAGGGATTGGCTCCAGCAGAACACCGTGACCCTGTGTTAGGACATAGCGGGATGGATAATGACTGACTGACTGTAAGACTCTAAAAAACCCTTTTTATGAAAAAATGTCTTTTTTATTACTCATATTGTGGAAAACATAAAACTAAGAAATGTATGCTTACACTTTATATAAGAACACAGGTTTAAAAGTGGTTACGGGTAAGTACAGCACAAATGTTCTGAGGTTATTCTTTGTATAGTGAACCACAGCAACATTTGCATCCAGCAGGGGGCGCACACTCTCTGGGAATAAACTCATTAGAGATTGCAGGTTTAATAAATTAAAAGTTAGATTATATAGACTACCAGTCAAAAGTTTTATAGAACAACACTTCAAATTTAATCAGTTGAAATGTGATGAATGACCAGAGGTTTATATTTAAAGTTTAGGATAACGAAACCTGGAAAAAAAAAAGGTTAGAATATGACAAACTAGCCAACACCCGCGGTGTAACAATAGGAGCGAAAAACGGTGAGAAAGGAATTCATAAATCAAGAAGAAAGAAATACTTCTTGAAAGATGCAGTAGTGAATAGGTGTTTTGCTGGAAACGACAGATAATGAGTCGAAAGATCTAACCCTAGAAAAAGCCATGTACAACTGACCGCGGCTGCAAATCTTTGCAAACGTTTGTCCATGGGACGTCTCCAAATCTGTCCCAATGTGATGCAACGAAATCTACTGCCCTATGTCGTAGTGAGAGTGTATTGCCTTCGTCAACCATTCGAGTCAAGACATAAACCACTGATAGGAACAGGCAGTTGCCAGATCACGGAATGCAGATGACGTTGTACAAAAACCCGTCGACAGAGAAGATACTGTCCTTCATTTTATAAAAAATGCTTAGGAAACAACCGTCGCAGTAAAACAAAAATAGAAAGGAGCGGAACCAATGCCAATGGTCGAGAGAGTACCTTCCTGTAGCAGGCTATGGAAGACTTCCAGGCGCACACATGACCTAAGTGAAAGGTCAAGCGGCCTGGCTAGATATGGGGCAGTGACGTGACACCAATGGGGTCATGAGAGGGGAGTGGGGAACGTGGTAGTCCGAAGGAGGAACAGGAATCGAGAAATGCCGTGTGGGCTGCGTGTTCACCAGATTTGAAGAGGAAGCAGGATGAACCAGAAGAGAATATATATATATATATATATAAATAAATAAGAGATGGGCCTTCTTCAGGGAACAAGTAATAGGTTACAACCTTTAGATGTTCAGCAGCAATTAAAGTACATGAAGCCTTGTAAAATGAAGCAAGCAATTTGCACAGGCGTCCCAGCTTGTTTTGATTACTTAAAAACCCTCTTTGTTTCTTAAAGAAGAGTTGGAACAGACTGTGTTACTACACCCTCTGAAGTACGACTTGGACAATATTCCAGTGATAATGGCAAGAAAATGGCAATTAACAAATGAAATGAGACACAGTGTTATTACCCATGGAAGTATAGGCCTTTCATTTATAGAAACTGCAAAAACAAAGTAAACTGTCAGCGATTCCAGTGGTATCCAACACAATCCAAAGGCAACTGGAAGAAACTCTGACAGGAGGGGATCTGTCAGACCCAAAGTCACCAGCCAATCAGAAGACCAGTTTCTGTGGGTCACCAGCTTGCGTGAACACAGGCGCCTCACAGCACAACAGCTTAACAGTGCAGGTTGACAAAAGCAAGTGTCAACTTCTACTGTGAAGAGGAGATTTGGTGCTGCAGGTTTGACAGAACGAGTGGCCATAAGAAAGCCACTCCTTTGAGGACAAAACAGGGCCTTGAAATACCGGCTGTGGACTGGACAAAGTCTCCTCTTCAATCTGTCTGCTTCACCTTGCAAGGATGAATTTACTTTGCTGCAGACCGTTTGCAGGTTGCAACCTATTAGTTGTTCCCTGAAGAAGGCCCATTTGTAATAATCTGCTTTTTCCGTTTTTTACAGCTTTTGCTATCTTAAACTTTAAATTTAAACCTCTCACAGTTTAATGCTTATCTTTTCACCAATTTAGGTCATTCACTGCATTTCAGCTGATGAAATGTGAAGAAAAACTGAGGTGTTCTAAAACTTTTGACCAGTAGTGTATATCTCTCTATTATATAAAAAAAATCTTGGGACGAGACGTGATTTTCTCAGAGAGACACTTTCACGTCCCGCAAGAGGAGTCTTTGTGCCAACCGCGCCCAGGGCTGGAGATAAAAGACAAAGTGTAGATGACAAAGTAGAACGTCGTAAAGAATTCAAAAACATTGGCACGATATATATGCAGAGCAGGTTAGAGAAAAAATTATAGTAAAAATCGCATTAGCGCAAACAAACAGAAATTATTACTCTGTGAAATAATGGAACAGCGAAAAGAGATCAAATACATCGTATAATGCTCAGATTTAAACTTTAACTGGGAGACTTGCAGATCGTCTAATTTGCGTTGCCATCAGAGAAAAGTAGCGTTTCTTCCCAATGAAGAGGCGTTTCCGAGGGGAATTAAAAGATTTTTTGTTCGGTGAAAAGTGAAATCCACATACGCTGTCACGCTTGGGTCACAGAGTGGCACAGATACACAGGAGATTTTAGAGACAGAAACGTTATTCAGACACTTCAAACAAACATAAGTCTCTTTCAAGAGTGAATCGAGCTCCATGTGTAGTCGGAGGGGACAGTCCCGTCTCTCAATCAAAAGAATAGAAAATCTTCCTCTTCATAGGGGCGCGCCTCGGGAGCGGGACCCCCAACAGGAGCAGAGGATGTCTGGGGGAGAAGAGCGGCAAAAGGACAGCTGCTGTACAGGCTTTTACATGTGTGCAGTGTGAGATGCAGATCACGTGGCATGGCAGCAGCAGCAAGCCAGCAGCTGATCGAGCAAAGAGGAGGTTAAAAAAAATATATATATACATCTGTTTCCCATTGTATCACCGTTTAAGAGGGGGTTTCGGAGGAGTGACCACGTCTCCTTGGGGCACGTTCAGCCTCCCTCTTCACAACGTGAGCGGCAGAGACATGCAAAGTGCCTGGCGTGTAACGCAGGCTGGCTGTTGGCGAGCAAAACAAGCAGCGGGCAAAGCCCCCTAGTATTATAATATGAAACGTTATATTCTTCCCCATTGGTATGGCAGTGATTCCAAGATGAAGAAAGAAAAATACACTAAAGAAAGAATACATTTATCTTCATTTACAGTGGAAAAGCATGCAGGCCTGCATCAAGAGTTTTTCCTCTCTGTAATGAGCTGCATTTATCCTTTCATCCTTTCTGACCAGCCTCTCTGTCACAGAGTACCCCCATAGAGGAGATCACCATGACTCACCAAAGAGATGGTATTAGGACATGGGTGAGCAGTGCCTGGTCTTCGCCAGACAGAGTGCTTAGGGTCCTGCTCTAAGAGTTAAATTTTTTGTCTTATCAGACCACAGTCCGTTAAATGCCATTTTGGAAAACACCAAGTGGTCTCTCGTATGCCTTTAATTTCAAAGTGGCTTATGTCCAGCCATTCGGCCATAAATGCCCCATTGACGGCGTGTTGCTGAAATGATTGACTCTACAACAGGTTCTCCCATCGGGTGCTGAATCACATCCCACATTGACCAAAGTGCTTCTTGCCCAGTTACTCAGTTTGGCCAGATGGACAACTTTAGGAAGAGTCCTGGCGGCTCCAGATGTCTTCCAACTGACAACTAATGAGGCCACTGTGCCCCTTAGATCATTCAAAGTTTTACAGATGGAATTATCCCTGTGTTTTGCTCTATGCCCCACCAAAATTATATCATGGAGGTCTACAGAGAGCTGTAGCTTGGTTTTTGTGCTGACGTGCAATGCAATTTGTAGGACCTTCTATATACGAGTATTATATATATATATATATATATATATATATATATATATATATATATATATATATATATATATATAGTGACTTTCTAAATGATGTCCAATCAATTTGCCATAGTTGGACTCCAATCAAGTTCTAGACACATTTCAAAGCACACAGGATACATCTGAGCACCAACTGGACTGTTAAAGCAAAGGGTCAGGATACTTCAGTTTTGGATTTTTAATACATTTGCAGACCATTCTGAATACACATTTTTACTTTGTCATCATGGGTTACTTACCAAGAGTAGAGTGACGGGCAAACGTGGCAAATTTCTCCATTTCAAACAAATTCTACAACACAATAATGCGTACAGAAAGGAGAAGGTGTCTGAATACTTTCTGAATACACTGAACACTCTCTTATCTCCGCCAAATGATGACAGTTATGATTCACAAGTGGAAAGAAATTCATTAGGATGACGCCTACACAGCAGTCATAACTTCACAACATTACTAGAGCTAATGGAGAAGCGTCAGAGAGACAACAAGACTAGCAAGATATCTTTTAAAATATTAATTTAGGAAGTGTGTGTATAAAAAGGATGACAGGAGTTTTTATCATTATGGTGCTGTCATCCTTTTATAAAAACTCAAGGACAGCTTGTAGGCAATACAAAGAAAACATTTTCTGAGCAAAGATTATTTAATTCATCCCTGTGCAAAACAAAAATCCATCAACTTCTGGAAGCTTCCATTAAAAGAGAAAAAATAATATCAAGCCTACAGCGGGGAAAAGAATTAAAATCCATCCATACATCCTCTTCCGCTTATCCGAGGTCGGGTCACGGGGGCAGCAGCTTGAGCAGAGATGCCCAGACTTCCTTCTCCCCAGCCACTTCTTCTAGCTCTTCCGGGAGAATCCCAAGGCGTTCCCAGGCCAGCCGGGAGACAAAGTCCCTCCAGCGTGTCCTGGGTCTTCCCCGGGGCCTCCTCCCGGTTGGACGTGCCTGGAACACCTCACCAGAGAGGCGTCCAGGAGGCACCCTGATCAGATGCCCGAGCCACCTCATCAGACTCCTCTCTATGTGAAGGAGCAGCGGCTCTACTCTGAGCTCCTCCCGGATGACTGAGCTTCTCACCTTATCTTTAAGGGAAAGCCCAGACACCCTGCAGAGGAAACTCATTTCAGCCGCTTGTATTCGCGATCTCGTTCTTTCAGTCACTAACCATAGCTCATGACCATAGATGAGGGTAGGAATGTAGATCGAGTGGTAAACTGAGAGCTTTGCCTTACAGCTCAGCTGCTTTTTCACCACGACAGACCGATGCAGAGCCCGCATCACTGCGGATGCCGCACCGATCCGCCTGTCGATCCATTTCTCCCTCACTCATGAACAAGACCCCAAGATACTTGAACTCCTCCACTTGAGGCAAGATCTCGCTCACAACCACGAGAGGGCACTCCACCCTTTTCCGGCTGAGGACCATGGTCTCGGATTTGGAGGTGCTGATTCCCATCCCAGCCACTTCACACTTTGCTGTGAACCGATCCAGAGAGAGCTGAAGATCACGGCCTGATGAAGTAAACAGGACAACATCATCTGCAAAAAGCAGTGACCCAATCCTGAGCCCACCAAACCAGACCCCCTCAGCACCCTGGCTCCACCTAGAAATTCTGTCCATAAAAGTTAGGAACAGAATCAGTGACAAAGGGCAGCCCTGGCGGAGTCCAACTCTCACCGGAAATGGGTTTGACTTACTGCCGGCAATGCGGACCAAGCTGACACCGGTTGTACAGGGACCGAACAGCCCTTATCAGGGGGTCCGGTACCGCATACTCTCGGAGTACCCCCCATAGGACTCCCTGAGGGACACGTCGAAACACCTTTTCCAAGTCCACAAAACATATGTAGACTGGTTGAGCAAACTCTCATGCACCCTCCAGGATTCTGCTAGGGGTGTATAGCTGGTCCACTGTTCCGCGACAGGACGAAAACCACACTGTTCCTCCTGAATCCGAGGTTCAACTATCTGATGGACCCTCCTCTCCAGGACCCCCGAATAGACTTTTCCAGGGAGGCTGAGGAGTGTGAGCCCTCTGTAGTTGGAACACATCCTTCAGTCCCCCTTCTTAAAGAGGGGGAATACCACCCGGGTCTGCTAATCCAGAGGCACTGCCCCCGATGTCCATGTGATGTTGCAGAGGTGTGTCAACCAGGACAGTCCTACAACATCCAGAGCCTTGAGGAACTCCGGGCGTATCTCATCCACCTCCGGGGCCCTGCCACCAAGGAGTTTTTTGACAAAAAAAAATGAACGTGTCAACGTTTTTCTCAGTAAAAAAAAATTTCGAAAGGGGCTATAGGCATGAAATTTACAACAGATGTCGGTAACAACTCAAGTAATCCACACATACAAAGAAATCAAAACAAGTAAGTCCATAAATTAAGTTATGTGGAATGACGCAGGGAATAAGTATTGAAGACATGAAGAAATGGAGGTGCAGAAAGGCCTAGAAAGCAGCTGACATCTGTCATCCTGATAGCCCCCTATCAGTGCAAATGAATATCAGCGGGTTTAGCCCTAATTGATGGCCTATAAAAAGGTTTCTCATTTCCAAGGTGTCATACAAGAAACATCTCGTGATGGGCTAAAGCACAGAGCTCTCTCAAGACCTTCACAACCTTATTGTTGATGGCACTGGTGACAGACGTACTGTATTTCTAAACTTCTGAATGTTCCAGTGAGCACCGCTGGGGCCATAATCGACAAGTAGAAAGAACATCATGTCACCATATCTCATCTCTAGCATGACCCAATACAGCTGAACAGTGTCAGGCTTTCTTACATTTCCTTAACACCAAAATTGATCAAATCTATCACAGTTTCCCCTCCACACCTCATTCACTCACTCATTCTGATCTGCCATCTCCATCATCAAGACTCGCTTGTTTCTCGCCTGTTGACTCTCTTGCCATCTCTGAACTTATTAATAAGTCTAATTCCTCCTCCTGTCTGCTTGATCCTGCCCCCATTTCTCTACTTAAGACATGCTCATCCATAATTAGTATTCCTGTTGGCTCATTGGTAAATGCATGTTTCATTTCAGGTTCTGCCCCTGCTGCAGTTACCCCAATCCTTAAAAATCCTGACCTGGATCCTTCCTTTCTCTCCAGTTACAGGCCTATCTCTAATCTTCCTTTTTTGGCTAAGGTGATGGGGACACGTGATTGCTACACAACTCCATGCTTTTCTTCTAGACAATACACTCTATGAGCCTTTTCAGTCTGGCTTTCGTACACAGCACAGCACTGAGACAGCTCTTCTCCGTGTAGTCAATGACCTTGTCAGGTTGAAGACTATGGTTCACTTAATATTCTCCTAATTCTTGACTTAAATGCAGCATTTGACACTGTTAATCATGAAATCCTCCAGTCACGTCTCTCTGCTGTGGGCATCTGTGGCTTAGTCTGTTAATGGCTCACATCATATCTCTCTGATAGGTAATAGTTTGTCACACTCGGCCGATATAAATCCTTCACCTCACCTGTGTCGCGTGGTGTTCCTCAGGGTTCAGTCCTTGGGCCATTACTCTTTCTACTGTATATCCTTCCTTTGAGTCAGATTATTCGCAGACATGGCCTTAACTTCCAATGTTATGCAGACAATAAACAGTTATATCTTAGTACAGACTCCCCTACAGATTCACCTCCCAGCACACTCACTGACTGCATCACTGATCGTAAGCTATGGATGGAAAATAACGTTCTCTCATTTAATAAAACTGAAGTGTTGCTGGTAGGTCCAAAATCCCAACTTTCTAAGGTATCCATTTTCTCTATTTCTGTTGATGTCAAACCTGCTGCCGCTGTCAGAAATCTTGGTGTTTTGTTTGATTCATCACTTAACTTCGTGCTATACATTAGGTCTCTTTCCAAACTTTCATTCTATCATCTCCGTAACGTTGCCCGCCTCCGTCCATTTCTGTCCTTTAATGATGCTCAAAACTCTGGTTCATTGTTTCATAACGTCTCGTATTGATTACTGCAATTCCCTCTTCATTGGCCTCCCTGCAAAATCTACACAGGAGCTACAGGACATTCAGAACTCCGCCGCCAGAGTCCTCACCCACACAAACTGTTGTTTTGCTCACATCTCCCCTGTTCTCTCCCAGCTTCAGTGGTTACCGGTGCCATCAAGGACAAAATTCAAGATTCTGCTTCTCACCTTCAAAGCCCTCCATCACCATGCCCCCCCTCTACCTCACTCAGCTACTAGCTCATCACACTCCCTGTCGCGCTCTCAGGTCCTTGAGCAGTCATCTCCTACCTGTCCCACGCAAAAGACTCTCCACCCTGGAAGGAAGGTCCTTCAGTGCTATAGCCCCTCAACTCTGGAACTCTCTTTCTCAATCTCTCCGAGGTTGCTCCTCTTTCTGCAGTTTTAAATCTCAACTGAAAACTTTCCTCTTCTACGAACTTTTGTCATCTGTGTACTTTTTTTTTTTTAACTCTGTATGGAAAGCGACCTTGGGTTTGTGAAAGGCATTCAATAAATGTAACTTATTATTATTATAAACTGGACACAACTAGGGGCTCCTTGTAAGATTACTGACAGAGGAGTCAAAAGAATAATCAGAAGAGTCATCCAAGGACCACTTGCAGAGAGCTTCAGAAAGACCTGAAATTAGCAGTCAAAGTAAAGTAATGCACTCAACCGCCATGGCCTCTATGCACGCTCGCCACTCAAGACTCCACTGCCGCACACCACTCAAGACTCCACTGCCGAAGAATAAAACACGTTGAAGCTCGTTTCAAGTTCCTGCATGACATTTGGTCAAGCCAATGAAATACTGGGAGAATACAGTCAGAGGAGACCAAAATTGAACTCTTTGGTTGTCATTGCACACACCATGTTTGGAGGAGAAATGGCACTGCACATCACCCCAAAAACACCATACCAACAGTGAAGTTTGGAGGTGGGAACATCATGGGGTGGGCTGTTTTTCAGCATATGGTCTTCATATAATTGAAGGAAGGATGAATGGAGAAATGTAGAGGGGACATTCTTGATAAGAATATGTGGCCATCTACAAGGATGATGAGGATTAAACGAGGGGGGACATTTCAGCAAGACAAGGGTCACAAACACACAGCCGTGGAAACTCTCAGTTGGTGTCAAAGAAAGAAAATGAAGCTGCTAGAAAGGCCCAGTCAATCACCCAACTTGAATCCAATTGAAAATCTATGGAAAGAACTGAAGATCAGAGTTCATAGAAGTGGCCCTCAGAACCTTCAAGATTTGAAGACAGTTGGTGTGGAAGAATGGGTCAAAAATCCCACCTGAGCACTGCATGTGACTTGTTTCTCCATACAGGAGGCGTCTTGAAGCTGTCATTACCAACAAAGGCTTTTCTACGAAGTATGGAATAAATTTCAGTAAGAGTGTTCAATACTTATTCCCTGTGTCATTTCACTTTAACTCTTTCAGGGCTGATGTTGACTTTCGTCAAAAAGGAAGAGTTGACGATGGTAATCGACTGTAAACTGTGACAAAACGAACCGTTATGTTTTACTTGGAGTCTTGTTGCTAGAAAGAAAGTTAGCATCATTGGTTTTGACCGAGATTTCCTGCACTCACGTGAGTAGCAAGGCACAAACAGCAAAAATGGCACTGACATCTGGCAAAAGAATAAAGCAAAATACTCTGTGGACGATGTTTTGCCTATTATCTCTGAACTGGACTATAACTTGTACTCAGATTTTGATACATGTAATTGAAAACGAATGTGAGGTTCCAGCTTTAGCTGATTGGTCTTCAGCTAATCGTTGTACTGACAATGTTCGCCAGGAAGGACCGCCACTTAATAATGATAAAAGGTAGAAACCAGACTGCAATGCACTGTGACCGTGTCCCAGCCATGCAACGAGAGCCTGGCAGCAAGACTGCCGCACATTCTTGGCAAAATGGCAGCCACGGCATGCAGAAATAGACGTTTTTATGCCGATTTCTGTGTGAAACCATTGCTTTTCAGAAACTATGTTTTTTTTGGAAAAAATATTCAGCCCTCAAAGAGTTAATACACATAACTTAATTTCTGGACTTATTTGTTTTGATTTCCTTGTATGTGTCGATTACTTGGGTTGTTACTGACATCTGCTGAAAATTTCATGTCAATAGCCCCATTAGAAATATATTTACTGAGAAAAACATTGATGCATTCAATACTTATTTTCCCAGCTGTCTCTATTTTATCCATCTGACTATCTGACCGATGCTTTTATACAAGGTGACAAAGGATAACTCTTCCCAAAAGCAGTTTTTTTTTTTTTTTTATATATTCCATTCCCCATGCGGTTTGTAGTGAAAGCTGAAAGACTTTTTATCTCATGTTTTCATGTAGGACAGGGATGGAAAAGTTTTCTGATACAACAGGCATCTGTGGAGACCAACACAAGATAACAGAAAACAGTAAAAGAAATGTCCAGGGAAAAAAAATCTCATGTTACTCGTGTTTCATAACCCAGACATCAAGTCAGCCAGTCCCTCACTTGCTTAGAATGTGCAAAACGCATGTATATTTTGCTGAAATACCTTCACATAAAATAGTTCCGGAAATATCAGAGCAATGCATTTATTCCAAAAGGAAGCACGTTCACATGGGATCACGCTTTTGAGTGGAGTGTCTGCTTCTTCCTCTCATTCACTGGTCAAGAGACCTGACTTCAGTTCAAAAGCTCAGTACTGTCTGTCTTATCATCATTTGGCTGCTGGATAAAGAAATAGAAACAATTGGGACTCGTAGGGCTGTGCGATATGACCAAAATCTTATATCCCGATATTTCATTTCATATCCCGATATCACGATATAGTACATTTTCTTTGTATTCAGTGAATAGTTTATATAATCACCACTCCTTTTTTTCATTTAAATTAAAAAAATCAAAAATGAGAAGTACTCAACTTGTAATTATTTCTGTTCTTTTATTTAGAACATTTGAGCAAATGTTTGACTTAGAATGTAAACATAAAATGTTAATGTATCAAATATTAAACACTTTTCAAAAACAAATTACTAAAAGGCCCAATATAAAATACTGCTATATAAAATGCCTGACATAAACAAAATGTGAACTGTAGCAGCAATAACTCTCCCAACATATATTAAATATAAAAGGATCAAAGCACTAACAACTAAACTATATAAGGCCAATAAACCCTTTAAACAAAATAAATACAAGTCTAACATTAACTGTCAAAACCAAATGTAAACATTGTACTTCAAACTGTAGCAGCAATAAGGCTTACGACAAAAATATATTAAATATAATATTTTTTAGGTTTACATTCTAGTAAAATGTTAATTTGCACATCGTAGTGTGGCAAATCTCCGTTAATGAGTTACAGCTGATCGCCCCGTGCGTGGGACTGGACGGCGCTAACGTGTTGATGCCGTCCAGCCCCAAGCACGGGGCGATCCGCGGTAACTCGTTAACGGAGATTTGCCGTGTTAATGCAGTTGTGGCATAAACGTAATTTTAACAAGATTAACACTGACAGCAAACGCTGCAGGGAAAATTATGCCTTAAGCAAATTGTTTTGGTAGCAATTAATCTTCCAAGCTTTTAACATGCTCGTTTAAATAGTACCTTTACAACTGTAATATCCTACGTGGCCTGCCTCCCAGTTGTAAACTCTCTGCATGCTCGCTCACGTGCTTTTTGCGGAGGTGGTAGAAGAGGTTTGTCGTGTTGGAGTCTGTGGTAGCGATCGGTTTGCAGCATAATTTGCACAGTACCGTTTTCTGGTCCGTGTCAGACTCTTCAAATCCAAACCATCTCCATACTACAGAGGTAGCCCCTCGTTTAGGAACAAGGTCCTTCTGTGTGGAGCTACCTGGTGTTGCCTCGTCTTCATCAGCCATGCTAGTGTGTCTGCATCCACGTGGTGGCCATCAAAACAATGAAAAAAATATTGCCGTAAACAGTTTATTTTGCGACACCACGAAACAAACGATAGCGTAATGTGCAGCGATAGACGTTTTCATATTGTCATCCGATATATATCGTTATATCGAACAGCCCTAATTGGGAGTTCTAAATCTTATAAAATAAATGTGTGATAAGAGACTTAAAAGAAGTATTGAGGCGGACTTCTGCGGTTATGCACCTAAAGTCTGTAATACGAGTTCACTGATAGGAACTCGCCAGGCTAATACGGTGGAGCACTTAAACAAAACAGATAAAAACCCATTACTTTAACATGGCTTTCTCATAGCTTCATTTTAGTGTAACCCTGATATCTCTATATGTATAAAATTCAACACCTGTCTGTCTGTCTGCTTTTCACATCCGGGTTTTTTTCTATAATTTACTTGAAAATTCCGGTTGATTTTGCATCTTCTCTTATTGCGCTATGTATCATAGTTCGCTCGCAGTACCGATTTATTTACTCGAATCCGAGAGACATGCAGCATTCCAATTGGATGGGGGCGGTGACCTACTTACTGACGCACCAGTCTCGGGGCGTTCACCTTACTTCTGCTAAGCTAGTGAACAAGAGAACAATTTAACGGATTTAGATCGTTTTTTTTTTTTCTATAATTTGCTTGAACATTTCAGTTGATTTTGCGACTTCTCTCATCGTGCTAAGAATCATAGTTCGCTTGCAGGAGCGATATATTGACGCTAATCCGAGACGTGGGGAGGAGGAAGCGTGACGTTGGGAGTAGGGAGCCAGGCAGAGCCCTCCTCACTGTCCTGTTTCACTACTACATAGGCGGAGTCACGGGGGACGGCTAGTTCTGTATATGCATTGATGTATCATTTTTATCATGGCTCCGCACTCCATACTAACCCCTCCTTCTCTGCTGTTCATTTTCCAGTTCTCTGTGGTGGCGAACTGTGCCAGCACCACCTGATCAGGGCACCATGCAGTCCCGACATTGATAGACTGAAGGCCACATATCCACATGACCATCATCGTCTAATGCTTCTACGTGAAGCCTGAAAACCATGAAGACTGATTTTGATCATTAATGTTAGGTAGAATGCCTGGGGGGGCTGGGTGGTCTCGTGGCCTCGGAACCCCTGTAGATTTTGTTTTTTTTTTTTTCTCCAGCCCTCTGGTTTTTTTTTTTTTGTTTGTTTTTTTCTGTCCTCCCAGCCATCAGACCTTATTTTATTCTTTGCTATTTAGCATTGCCTAATCTTATTTTTATATTTCCATTTTTTATAAACTTTTCTTTCCTCATATTGTAAAGCACTTTGAGCTACATAATTTGTAATAAAATGTACTATATAAATACAGTCATATGAAAAAGTTTGGGACCCCCTCTCAGCTTGCATAATAACTGACTCCCCTTTCAACAATAAAGATAACCGTGGTATGTCTTTCATTTCCTAGGAACATTAGAGTACTGTGGTGTTTTCCGAACAAAGATTTTTAGTGATGCCATATTTAGTTGTTTGAAATTAAATCAAATGTGAAAAACTGGCTGTGCAACAATGTGGGCCCCCTTGTCATTTTGCTGATTTGAATGCCTGTCACTGCTCAATGCTGATTACTTGGTATGATGAGCTTGTTAAGCCTTGAACTTCATAGACAGGAGTGTCCAATCATGAGTGGTAAAAGGTATTTAAGGTGGTCAATTGCAAGTTGTGCTTCCTTCCCTTCGACTCTCCTCTGAAGAGTGACAGACAGCATGGGATCCTCAAAGCAACTCTCAAAAGATCTGAAAACAAAGATTGTTGAGTCTCCTGGTTTAGGGGAAGGCTACACAAAGCCATCTCAGAGGTTTAAACTGTCGGTTTCAATTGTAAGGAATGGAATCAGGAAATGGAAGGCCACAGGCACAGTTGCTGTTAAACCCAGCAGGTCTGGCAGGCCAAGAAAAATACAGGAGTGGCACAAGTAGAGGCAGGATTGTGAGAATGGTGACAGACAACCCACAGATCACCTCCAAAGACCGGCAAGAACATCTCACTGCAGATGGTGTATCTGTACATCGTTCTACAATTCAGCACAATTTGCACAAAGAACATCTGTATGGCAGGGTGATGAGAAAGAAGCCCTTTCTGCACTCGCGCCACAAGCAGAGTCGCTTGTTGTATGCCAATGCTCATTTAGACAAGCCAGATTCATTTTGGAACAAAGTGCTTTGGACTGATGAGATTGGACTGATTGGCAGCATGTAATTCAAGAAATGCCAAGCTAGTAAAATGTACAGCTAATAAAATGTACATTACACACAATTTGTATTATGATAAATATTGCATGATAATAATAATAATAATGTGAAAAACTTGTGAAATTAGGATTTATCTCAAATAAAAAAAGAATAGCACAATTTACAGCCTCACCAAGGGTAGCAAATATACTAGAGCCAGCACTGTCTGCAAGAAAGAAGAACAAACAGGAAAGAAAGACTTGAACCATTTCCATATGGAGGGAAGAGATAAGCAAGGAGTGGCTAATCTTATCAGACCTGTCAAAAGTACAAGTAGTATAAAACCATGGATAAAGAAGAGCCAGGAGAAGAAAGTATAAAAAATAAATTAGGTCCTGCATTGCATGGCTGCACTCAGGTCTCAATCCTGGTGGCTTGTCGTCAATGCATGCTCCCAAACTCCTCCTCTTCCTTCTGTGCAATTCTTGTTGCGCCCACACAAATTTCACACTCAAACAGATGGGCAATAAAGTAGAAAACACTTCTGCCTCATGCCTCCCTGGGTCAGGGTTTGATTCCTGACACAAACATTAACATACATCTTATATACATGTACAGATATATCTGCATCTCTGTGGGCTTTCCCGTTTATTACACTTTTTCTCTCATACTTAATCAGAATTGGTCAGGCATGAACAAGTCAGGGTGAATAAATCTGGCACGCCATCAGGGTATGTTTCCTGCCTTGTTCCCAATGTTGAAGAGATAGACTCTCGCTCTCAATAATGGCATAATATAAGAAATAGTTTCTAAAAATGGAAGGATGAATGATGTACATTGTAATATACCGCACAAATCGGCTGTGATCCTTGCCAGGTTAGGCTCTAGTTCATTGCCTGACCAGGAGGCCAAGGCAAGAAAGAAAGGAAGATCCCTGCCAGACAACTAATTACACTGACGTCCCTTCCTGGCCAGATTCAGGTTTCTTATTTGTTTGGAAGGCCATTATAAATGGTAGAATCAGGGAAGTTAACCTGTACAGACTATATCTATCAAAAAAGCCAAATACCACGGTCACACTCATCACGAAATCTCCCGAACCATGAGGACTTGGGACTTGAAATTTGGAATGTAGGTTACCCTTGGCCCATAGGTGCTCGCTACAAAACAGTTTTAAAAATTTCGTGGTCCGAGCACATTCTGTTTGTACGTCTGTCCGCTTTTCACAAGAGAATTACTTAACGGATTTAGATCTGGTTGCTTTCTATAGTTTGCTTGAACTTTACGGTTGACTTTGCGACTTCTCCCATCGCGCTAAGTACCATGGTTTGCTTGCGGTACCGATGTATTTATGCAAATCCAACAGAGTGGCTGTGAGCAGAGAGCAGGGGGGCGAGGCCTTCCTCATTCACATTAGTCTACGTCTCGCCACATGTTGGGAGTGCACCTTGCCGATGCTTAGCTAGCGATGCCCGTTTGTTCAGCAGACATTATCATCGACAGATTGTTAAGGAGTAACTTTTGACATTTTTGAGAAAGAGCGAGAGATCAGAGCTCCATGTGTTTTAGAGGGTAGCTGCCGATTGCCAGAGATATCATGGCCACGTGCTTTTCTCCCTACGCAGGGAACGCTTTCCCGTCAGAACTGAACGCGATCAGATTAAAAGCCTTAAATAATCTCGCCCCATCTTATACAGCAGTGTGAAAAACTATTTGCCCCCTTTCTGATTTCTTATTCTTTTGCATGTTTGTCACACAAAATGTTTCTGATCATCAAACACATTTAACCATTAGTCAAATATAACACAAGTAAACACAAAATGCAGTTTTTAAATGATGGTTTTATTATTTAGGGAAAAAAAAACCAAACCTACATGGCCCTGTGTGAAAAAGTAATTGCCCCCTTGTTCAAAAATCACCTAACTGTGGTGTATCACACCTTAGTTCAATTTCCGTAGCCACCCCAGGCCTGATTACTGCCACACCTGTTTCAATCAAGAAATCACTTCAATAGGAGCTGCCTGACACAGAGAAGTAGACCAAAAGCACCTCAAAAGCTAGACATCATGCCAAGATCCAAAGAAATTCAGGAACAAATGAGAACAGAAGTAATTGAGATCTATCAGTCTGGTAATGGTTATAAAGCCATTTCTAAAACTTTGACCATCACTGACCCATCACCGAACCAGTCATGCTGAACAATGTTACAGGCAGCATAACGTTCTCCACGGCTTCTCCAGACCCTTTCACATCTGTCACATGTGCTCAGGGTGAACCTCCTCTAATCTGTGAAAAGCACAGGGTGCCAGTGGTGGACCTGCCAATTCTGGTATTCAATGGCAAATGCCAATCGAGCTCCACAGTGCCAGGTGGGCAGTGAGCACAGGGCCCACTAGGGCCAAACTTTCTGATTGCTTTGTCAGAGAAATTCACACCATTGGCCTGTTGGAGATCATTTCGTAGGCTCTGGCAGTGCTCATCCTGTTCCTCCTTGCCCAAAAGAGCAGATAGCGGTTCTGCTGATGGGTTATGGACCTTCTATGGTCCTGTCCAACTCTCCTAGAGTAACTGCCTGTCTCCTGGAATCTCCTCTAAGCCCTTGAGACTGTGCTGGGAGACACAGCAAACCTCCTGGCAATGACACGTATTGATGTGCCATCCTGGAGAAGTTGGACTACCTGGTCAACCTCTGTAGGGTCCAGGTATCGCCTCATGCTACCAGTAGTGACACTGACTGTAGCCAAATGCAAAACTAGTGAAGAAACAGTCAGAAAAGATGAGGAGGGAAAATGTCAGTGGCCTCCACCTGTTAAGTCATTCCTGTTTTGGGGGTCATCTCATTGTTGCCCCTCTAGTGCATCTGTTGTTAATTTCATTAACACCACAGCAGCTGAAACTGATTAACAACCCCCTGTGCTACTTAACTGGCCATCTCAATAGCCCAGAAGTTTCATTGACTTGACGCTATACTCGGATTAAAAAGTGTTCCTTTAATTTTTTTGAGCAGTATAATGTGGTCAAAGCCACAAGGTACAGCTAGTACTGTATATATGCACACATAAACACTGTGAAACACACTTTGTGTTGCAGATATAATTTTAAGTCGATAAATTTTCCATTTTTGCCCATTAATCTATACTTGGTAACCTATAATGACAAAGTGAAAATTTATTTTAAGAAAGGTTTACAAATTTATTACAAGTCAAAAACTGCAATCTCACATTCCTAGAAGTATTCACACATTTCCAAATTGAGATTTGCTTTAATTCTTCTTGAGGTGTGTCTAGAATTGGATTTTTTTTTTTTTTAATTTCATGTGGCAAACCGATTTGATCGCTCAGAAAGACATGCGTGTATTTGTGTATAACAGAGACCCACAATTCTCAACAAATATCGGGACAAAAAAAAAATCAGGAAGTGCAAGGAGGTTCCTGCAGATAGATCTTAATATATATATACACACACACAGACACTATGGTCTACACACACTCCACAATGTCTAAAAGGGAAGGAAATTAAAAAAATAGGAAAAACTTCTGACTCGGCTGTCCCAGTCCCCACGAGACGCTATACAGACACATTGCCTTTTGGCATAAAGGATCCCCAGTCACGTTTCTTGATGCATGTCTGCTGAAAGTTCTCGGTGTTATTGTGTCAGAGGGAAGATGTTCAGCCTTGCTCATAATGGCACCCAGTTTTAATTCTGTCCTTCGCTATGACCTCCAGGGGGTCCAGAGAGCATGTCCCATAACTGAACCTGCCCTTTTATTTGGCTTGTTAATTCAGTGGTCCTCCCTGGACGTGATGTTACCAGCCCAGCACACCACACCACACTGGCCATCACAGAGTTGTAGAAGATGTGAAGGATGTCACATCTCACTTTAAAGTAGTGCAGCGTCCTAAGAAAAAAAGCCCCTGCTCTGCCCTTTCTTCTCTAGTAGCTTTGTGTCCCGAGACCAGTCCAATCTGTCATTGATTGTATACTTGTACTATAGACCTCCTCAATCTAATTGTGGTGATGCACAAATCAGGGCAAGAAGGTAAAACTATTGTAAAGCTTTGAGTGTTCCTAGGAACACAGTGGCCTCCAGAATCATGAAATGGAAGACGTTTGGAACCACCACGACTCTTCCTAGAATTGGTTGCCTGTCCACACTCAGTAACCAGGTAAGAAGGACCATGAATCCAACAGTCACTCTAACTTCAGTTTCAGAAGTCCTCTGCTGACATACGAGAAGCTATCAGGATGACGACCATCTCAGCAATTCTCCAACAATCAGGAATTTACGGCAAAGCGGCCCTCATGGCCTTGGTACCCCTGCAGATTTTATTTTTTCTCCAGCCGTCTGGAGTTTTTTTGTTTTTTCTGTCCTCCCTGGCCATCGGACCTTACTTTTATTCCATGTTAATTAGTGTTCTCTTATTTTAATTCTTACTTTGTCTTTTTTTTCCTCTTTCTTCATCATGTATAGCACTTTGAGCTCCATTATTTGTATGAAAATGTGCTATATAAATAAACGTTGTTGTTGACGACGACAGAAGACACTCTTCAGTAAAAGGCTTATGACAGAACTTAAAGGACTTAGAGAGCATGAGGAAAAAGATTCTGTGGTCTGATTGGGCAACAACTGAACTCCATGTGCAGAAACTCCAAGCACTGCTCATCACCAGTGAAGCATGGTAGTGGCAATATCACACTATGGGGGTAATTCTCAGTAGCAGGGACATGGAGACAAGTCAGAAGTGATGGAAAGATGAATGCAGCCAAATACAAAGCAGTTCTTGAAGAACACCTGCTCCCCCGAGTAGAACACAGGAGCAGCTTTGGGACCAGCCTCTGAGTGTGCTCAGGTGGCCCAGCCAAACCCCATACCCAAAGATGGCCGTTTACAGACACTGTAAACCAATGAAATGGAACTTGAGAAGATCTACCTGGAAGAATTAGATAAGCTGCCCAAATCCAGATGTGTAAAGCTCAAAAGAGACTCACCCAAGATGCCTCCAAGCTAGAATTCTTGCTAAAGGGGTTTCTACAAAGTACTGAATTAAGGCTCTAAATACTTATTATAAATAGGAGATTTCAGTTTTTGATTTTTAATAAATTTGCAAACCTTTTTGAAAATATGTTTTCACTTTGTCATTACTGACTGTAGATTGATGGACACAAGTGGCAAATTTATTCTTTTCAAAGTAAATCTACAACCCAATAAAGTGCACAGAAAGTGACAGGGATTATTATATACACTCACAGTATACACAGCCACACATACGGGGGGGGGGACCCAAAAATAATGAGAATTTATTTCAGGAGAGGCGTTAGTTCGGACGTTTTTCTGGCTAGGTGCGTGTACCAGACTGCCCTCTGCATCATTTGGGCAAGCGGCATCCTTGGGGAAAGGTCTGTAAGGTCTGAGCCTCTTGTTACCGTCTTCGTTGATTTTATGACAGCAGACTTCAAAGAACAAGGTGTTTGCATCAAGTTCTGCTTCCTTTTGGGGAAAACTGCAGCAGAGGCTGTCACAATGCTTCGAAAGGCTTTCAAAGAAGAAGCTTTGACCCAGGCAAGGGTCTTTTTTTAACCTTTAAGTGCTCAAGCGATGGCGTGATGCAGTGCGAAGAAAACACCCCGAATTGCGGCGATCAGGCGATTGGCTTCTGCATCACGACAATGCAGCACTGAGTGTGTGGCAGTTTCTCATAAGAAATGGGATGACAACGGTTTTCCATCCCCCCTAACTCCCTGGACCTTGTGCCCTGCAAATTTTTTTTATTACAGTAGAGTCTCGCTTATCCTACCTTCACTTATCCAACATTCCATATTATCCACCGTCCAAACGCAAAAAAAAAGCAAAAAAAAAAAACAAAACAAACGCAACAATTGCCAACAAGAACTGCAAGTTGCGAGCGTGAGCGTAGTCTATTTTTTTGTTGCTCCCGACTCTACCGCAGCTAATTACAGTGGAACCTCAGTTTGCGAGTATAATTCGTTCTGGAAATGTGCTCACAGTCCAAAGCACTCATACAGTATATCCATGCGAATTTCCCAATAAGAAATAATGGAAACTCAGATGATTCGTTCCACAACCCAAAACCATTCATATAAAAATGATTATAGCAAATTAACCTGCACTTTACCTTTGGAAATAAATCACGGCTGGTGTGAGTGAGTTTCTAAACTCTTGTGGAATTCCACCCAACGGGACGACACGTGGAAGAGCGTCCCAAAGCAATCTCAGTCTCCCAGCGCTGTAGCAGTTTGCAATAAAAGTGAATCCGAAAAGATCACGGACATGCTATAAGCGCCTGCCGTCGATGGGTGATACAAGGAACAAGGAACATTATAAATGCGCAGGGCACAGTATTACTTTCCCCCCGACCCTGCCTGACTGCTGTGTCTGTGTATAGGAGAGTGGCAGATCCCGCTACAATAAATAACCGCGCTGTTGCTGTTTCAAGCTTGATAAAGCTGATGTTGCTAAAGTACTGAGACTCAGCTTCGTGTTTATGGGTGCAAGACGGGGACTCGCACGTCACAGCACAAACACACACACACACGCAGTCACAATGCTGTAGTAAACAGTATACGCTCGTATGGATGTTGACTATATGAGTGACGGAGTTAAGGCTCTTGAAACTGCAATTAATTACATTGAGCAACAAGAAGAAGCTACAGGAATCGAGATAATGATGCTGCAAAGATGGCGAGACTTGAGAGCGAAGAAACGGCACTCGTGAGGAAAGCAGACTACGATCAAAAATGTCTTTAAATCATCACAGGACTGAACTTTTTAAGTACAGTATATACTGTATTTAATTTCAGATAATTCTGTAACTGTAAGTTCATTTTTTCAGTTAATTTATTCTGTTGTTTTCTTGTAAAACATGATTATTAGGTTCATATTGAGTAAAATTATAACAGTTTGACGTATAATAGGCTTTTTCTTAACACCTGCCATTATCCAACATTTTCGCTTATCTGACGTTCTGCCGGCCCGTTTATGTCGGATAAGCGACTGTATCTCCAAGAATGAAGAGGGACCTTAAAGGAAAGCATTTTCAGGATGTAGAGGAGGTCAAGAAGCAAATGACGTAGGCGCTGAAGGCTAACACTGCAAGAGGTTCAGAACAGTTTTGAACAATGGAAAAACTGGTGGGACACAAGTGTATTGTGTCTCAGGGAGAGTATTTTGAGGGGCGATTAAATTTTGGAAATGTTCAGAGAAATATAGGATTTAAAAAAAAATTAATTCTCACTATTTTTGGGTCTCTCCTCCCCATATATTAAATGGAAAGACACACACACACACACATACATATATATATAGATTGCATGTAAATGTATACTTCTGCTTCATAAATAACCAAATGATCCAAACCCAAAATATCTCTTTTTCAGAACTGGATTGCTCTCTTATTTTAACTTTTAATCCCTACGTCCTGAAGAACTTCCTTGTAAGAAGGCAATGTGTACAGTACTTGGCAGGCAACACCCAAGATCAACACAGGCAAGGAGATCTCTCTTAATTATAAAACCTGCTTTTGCTGCGGGTGTGTCCTTCATCCAAGAGCTGACTCCAGGATTATACAAAATGCATAGCTGGTCAAATGACACAGCAAATTCCAGCCACTTGTCAGGGTTTTTTAAAAAAAAAAAAAAACAAAAGCATACTGTGCTTTGCAACACCTACTGAAGCATTCACTGTCCTTTTCGTCAGGATCGGTCATTGATACCTGAAAGCTGAAGAATTTGAGATCCTGGAGACTTTCTGTTCAAGCAGTTCTTTAAAAAAAAAAATTTAAAAAGCAGTCAGCACCCAGTCAAACAATGCGAGACCAGGTGAAAACACACTCCATCTTCGTAATTCAGAGTAGGATATTACAAGGCTTTTTACAACGCAAATAAATCTGCAGCTTACTTTACGCATACAAGACATAAATAAGGGCGGCACAGTGTTGTAGTGGGTAGCGCTGCCGCCTCGCCGTTAGGAGACCCGGGTTCGCTTCCCAGGTCCTCCCTGCGTGGAGTTTGTATGTTCTCCTCGTGTCTGCGTGGGTTTCCTCCGGGTGCTCTGGTTTCCTCCCACAGTCCAACGACATGCAGGTTAGGTGCATTTGGTGATCCTAAATTGTCCCTAGTGTGTGCCTGGTGTGTGGGTGAGTGAGTGTCCTGCGTTGGTCTGGCGCCCTGCCCGGGATTTGTTTCCTGCCTTGCGCCCTGTGTTGGCTGGGATTGGCTCCAGCAGACCCCCGTGACCCTGTAGTTAGGATACAGCAGGTTGGATGGATGGACATCAATAAGACTATGACACAGAAAATGGAGTCGTAATGCCGGCAACTTAGCTTAGATGTTAGCATGTCCAAGTGTCTTCTGCACTCTTTTACCTCAGAAGGCTCAAATCATTCAGCATATACAGGAGCACCTCAATAAATTAGAATATCATCGAAAAGTTAATATATTTTCGTTATTCAATTCAAAAAGTGAAACTCATATATTATATAGATTTATTACACACAGAGTGATATATTTAAAGTGTTTCATTTCATTTTTCTGACAATGGCTTACAGGTAATGAAAACTCAAAATTCAGTATCTCAGAAAATTCGAATATTACATAAGACCAATAAGAAAAAAATAAATAAATAATAATAATAAATAATATATATATATATATTATAAAAGAGATTTTCTCAAATCCCATGAGATTTTTTCCAAGTCCGCCCTTCTCTCAGCCACTTTCAGCCATGCCCACAGTCCTCTCACCTCTCATTTGTGTGAATACTTTTGTCAGAAACAGTTCCTGCTCTCTCACCCCTTATACATTTTTTATGTTTTTCTCACTTTAAGTTCCCAATAAAAGAAGACGTATTATGTCCAAATCTTATTGAAGACTTTCATCCCAAAGGGTTATCAACAGAAGAAATGAGTACACGGGCAATCCCAGCACGGAGAAACGATGAAGTCAAACAAATTAAGGTGAAAATTGGTTAAATACGTATCGATAGACTCTGCTGAAACAGTTGGTGGTGATGGTGCAGTAGATGAAAACATCAACTAACAATATCACAAAGAATATCTACAAGCGTTAACACCGTCTGGTTGTCCACCGGCCGAATTACTGTTGAAAGAAGGATGTATCCAAGAAAGGTAATGTAGTACATCTTCAGGGGATAACATTAGACACCAAAGGAGATCTTGATATGCATTTCGTATTAAAAAGTTTACAGTTCCCCGTTAGAATATATTTTGCAAAGACAATTAACAAATCACAGAGACAAATATTCAAAAAAGTTGCTTTATTTATTAGAGAGGAAGAAATGAAATTCACTCACGGGCAGTTGCGTTGTTACGATGAAAGTCCAAACACAGAATCAAAATTCAATGCAATATTGACGAACATTTAATTAAAAAAAAATAGTTTTTGCTGAAGTTTTACAGTAAAAGTGTAACTTTAAAAAGTATTTGCATGTTAATTTCAAAGCCAAACAGAACAAAATCATATAACGCAATGAATACCTCTAACACAACATGAAACCATTTTCTTTCAATGTATTACGTTTTGCAATTCTTTACTATGGTTAATTACTTGCTGTAACGTAAAATAAGTTAGTTCTATTGCGTGCATATGTAACAATTCCCATGAAAATAACAATCTGTTTGAATTGAACATCTGCATCCCCATACGCGAGCGGCTGAACCGCAAAGTGGCTAGCGCATAGCGCCCGCCTGGGGGTTGGTGAGCAAAGCAAGCAGGCGGAAAAGCCCCCTCGTATTCTATATACATACAAGCTAAATAACGTTTTCCTCAGCGGTTGGGCAAATCCAAGTTGTATGCATCACACTTGGCTGTCCTGATCCTTAATGTTCCACAAAGGAAAATGAAAATTTTCCATGCAGATAACAAGGCAGGTTATGCTTCACTTTTCTTTATTTCTGCTTTTTGTGATTAATTATAACTGTGACCAGGCAGGTTTCTAATTATTGCTTAATATCTGCTTTACATGGGGTGGCACAGTGGTACGCAGTAAGGTGACCAAGGCTCCCGTCGCGGGTCCTCCCTACGTGGACCTTGCATGTGCTCCCCGTGTCTGTGTGGCTTTCCTCCTGGTGCTTCGGTTTCCTCCGACTGCTCAAAGACATGCAGGTGAGGTGAATCGGCGATGCTAAATTGTTGTGTGTGTGTGTTCAGGCTGTGATGGACTGGCATCCTGTCCAGGGATGGATCCAGCCTTGGGCCCACTGCAAGCTGGGATAGGCTCCAGCAACCCTGCTCTGGATTAAAGGGGTTAGAAAAATGAGGTGACCTACTCTTAGTAAAACAAATACTTCCTGGAATACTACAAAGACAATGTTAATTACCTTCTAACACTGAACTGTCAATTTAATCACTATACCATACTTATCAACAGCTTTATGTTATTTATAATACATTGCTTTAAATGCTACTGTAAAAAAATAAAATTGACTTGATGATTACATTCCAGCTTAATATGTGTCGGGGTCTTCAAGAGTTTTCTTGACATTAGGGGACATCTTTGGAATGTAACAATTCTTTACAAGGCTTTTCTAAGAACTGGCCTTTCCAGTTTTACTAACTTTTGTATCCTGAAAAATGCAGCCGTTAAAACTACAGACTACAACATAAGGAACGACTCTTTTGCTGAAGAATACTCTCACCTAACCCCTCCAATTAGCTAGCACCTCTAGGCAGATTACGCAACTTGCATCGCATACCAGTTTCAGGTCTTTTATTATGTAGAAACACCAAGAGACGACTGTCACAATTAACATACATAACGTTTTCAAACCTGCTTATTTGTGTTCAGGGCCCATCCCGAGGCGCAGTCAATCACTTGAGTATGCCACACTCGCACAGGGTGAATTTAAAAATCAACGACTAACCTAACGCACACAAATATGGGGCAAACATGCAAACTCCAAACAGCCAATGACCCGATACAAATTGTGTTTTATCAAACGAAAATATACTTCATTCCCTCTTGCCAAAATAGGAAGAAGAATAAGAAATAAAAGGGTGACAATGACCAGTTGTTAAAGTGACTGACTTTGTACGCCAAAATGCAGGGTTTAAATTCAGCCCAAATGTCTATAGACATTACACGTTCTCCCTGTGTAACATGTGGATTGTTTCCAGGTTTTCCAGCTTCCTATCACATGCACATGTTAAGTTCATTAATGACTCTGAAATGGCTGTGTGAAAGTGCGGATAAGACGTGACCTGTGAAGGACTGGCACTCCATCTATAACTAGTTCCTGCCTTATGCCAAATTCTGAAGAGACTGGCTTTTTGGGCTGCAATTAATCCATCCATCCATCCATCCTCTTCCGCTTATCCGAGGTCGGGTCGCGGGGGCAGCAGCTTAAGCAGGGAGGCCCAGACTTCCCTCTCCCCGGCCACTTCTTCCAGCTCTTCCGGGAGAATCCCAAGGCGTTTCCCAGGCCAGCCGGGAGACATAGTCCCTCCAGCGTGTCCTGGGTCTTCCCCGGGGCCTCCTCCCGGTTGGACGTGCCCGGAACACCTCACCAGGGAGGCGTCCAGGAGGCATCCTGATCAGATGCCCGAGCCACCTCATCTGATGGCTGCAATTAAGTACTGGAATAAAGTTAACTAGAAAATTAGAAAACTTAGATTTCAAAATGTTTCGGGGTATTCTCCGGTATCGATTTATGAAGCAGTCAAAGATTAAATCCTGTGTAGTAAAAATGTATGAATTACAAAAATGTCCAGTGTTAAATGAACTTTAAAATTGTTAAATTAACCATGAACAATGTATATATGGATACAATATTTTCATGTGGACACTTGTGTGTTTATTTACTACTAGCTGACCGTTGCGGCCCAGCCCATGTAAGTGGTCAAACAAGACAAACGTTAAAAATCAATTAAAAAAATTTTAAAAAATGTAATTGTGGCCAAGCGGAACAGAGGTATGCTTCGCCGTCAAACGTCACCACTGTACCTGATGGTGTTCAGCTCTGACGGGAGAGCGTTCCTGGCGGGCGGAGAAGAGCACGTGACCATGATATCTCTGGCAATCAGCAGCTACCCTCTAAAACACAGGGAGCTCTGATCTCTCTCTCAAAGATGTCAAACGTTACTCCTTAACAATCTGTAGGTGATAATGTCTGCTGAACAAACAAGTATCGCTATCTACGTGGAGGCGAGGTGCACTCCCAACACGTGGCGAGAGGTAGAGTGACTCAAACGGAGGGTTCCAACCCTCCACAGCCTCTCTCAGTTTCACGGAAATAAACTGGTACCATAAGCGAACTATGATACTTAGCTCGATGACTGAAGTTGCAAAATCAACCGGAAAGTTCAAGAAAAAAACACGATCTAAATCCATTAAGTAGCTCTCTTGTGAAAAGCAGACAGACATTGGATTATATATATAATATATAAAATATATATATATATATATATATATATAAATATATATATATATATATATATATATACATACATACAGTGGTACCTTGGTATACATCCTTAATCCGTTCCAGATCCTTGGACTTATACCAAACAAATTTTTCCCATAAGAAATAATGGGAAAATAATTAATTCGTTCCCATGGAAAAAAAAAATCCTATTGTTATTGGCATATTATACATTGATGGGGTTGTATAAAATAATTTAAACACTGCTTAATACTAAAATACATAAATACAAAAGCAATTAGATGAAATAAATGAAAATGACTTGTCCGATAACAATGAGTTTAATTTTACTGCACAACAAAGGAGAGCGTTACAGCTCTTCTAAAGGAGCCTCTTCAGGCGATTGTGAAGCACTGCCGTTGTTCTTCTTCAATCCAAATCCCTAAAGCAGATTCCATCCAGACTACTGCCTTATTACATCCACTTACAACTCGTTTTGCACCCTGGTTAAAAGGACACTGCGGCCGTAGATCTTATATTCCTTTCCTACTTTTTAAATAAAAAGAATCGTAGCCTTCAACAAATCCAAAACGTTTACCTTTTCGGCAATCATTAACATCTTCCGTTTGCACTTAGGCACGGCCCCTGAAGCAGCAGCAGATCGTTTTGGAGCCATAATGAAGGGCTTGACTATGCACAAAGATAAACACAAAAGAGCACAAAAGTTAACTGTTTACACAGCGAAACACGTTAATGCTGAATGAGTGAGACGAGACTTCCTGGTTAACACTGCATTCAGCACGCAGGAACTTAACTGCGTGCTCGGATTGGTTAGCTTCTCAATCAGGAGAACTTAACTCAGTCTCAGTCATCCGCCAATAGCGTCCCTTGTATGAAATCAACTGGGCAAACCAACTGAGGAAGCATGTACAGGAAGTAAAAAGACACATTGTCCACAGAACCCGCGAAGCAGTGAAAAATCCGCGTTATATATTTAGTTATGCTTTCATATAAAATCCACGATAGAGTGAAGCTGCGAAAGTCGGCGCGATATAGCGAGGATTACTGTACAGGTTAAAACTTGGCCCTTTTTTTTGAAGGCGCGCACCCGGTATACCACACGTGTTGTTCTAGCACACGAGTCGAACTCCAAACAAAGGTCGTATACCAAGCAAAATATTTCGCCTCTAAACAGGACATATACCAAGTTGGACTTATTCCAAAGCAGACGTATAGCGAGGTACCACTATATATATATATATATATATATATATATATATATATATATATATATATATATACATATACACACACATGCACACAGTGGTACCTCGGTATACATCGTTAATCCTTTCCAGATCCTTTGACTTATACCAAACATAACGTATACTAAACAGATTTTTCCCATAAGAAATAAAGGGAAAATGATTGATCCGTTTCCATGAAAAACAATCCTATTGTTATTGGCATATTATACATTGATGGGGTTGTATAAAATAATATAAACACTGCTTTTACTAAAATACATAAATACAAAAGCAATTAGATTAAATAAATGAAAATTTAACCTTATTTTACTTTAATAACATCTTTGTTTTTCACAATCGTAGATATCGTCGTTCTCGGCATACGGTATGCAGCAGCCAAGTCCCGGATACGCATGCCACCTTAATACTTTTCAACAATCAATTCAAATTTACGTGAAAAAACACAAAATGTATAAATTAAGGATTTTTCACATTTTCATTTTTTTCCCTGTGCTTAAAACTCATTAAAGAAAGAGTGTTTACAGCGAGCAGTTCGCAAGGCTGAAGCGTGAACTCTTGCAATGTTAGTTTTCTCTTTTCAAGGTTTTCTCAGTGTTATTCAATGTTTTTGCATTTAGTTTATTATTACACTGTGCATTCTATGGTATAATTAACTATTTTTGTGCTTAGAAATCTTTAAAAAAAAATATATTAACATACAGTTTGTACGGTCCGGAACGGATTAATTGTATTTACATACAATCCTATGTGGGAAATTACTTCGGGTCACGACCAAATCGGGTTGCGACCAGAGTTTTGGAACGAATTACAGTCGTGACCCAAAGTTCCACTATAGGCTATTGATACACGTTTAACCAATTTGCCGTGTAACCCAGGAGTCCTCAATCCCAGTCCTGGAGAGCCGCAGTGGCAGCAGGTTTTTGTTCTGACCTGGTTCCTTAATTAGAAAGCAATTCTTGCCAATAAAGCACTAACAAGCTATGCAATTAAATTAACTCTGCTATGTCAGGTCATTTTCATATCCTAGATTTTCTTTCCCTTTCTATCATGCAAATGATTTGAAGGCTAAAATGGACGAGTAATTCTCAGTCCTTCACTTTTTTCTCTTCATTTTTCTTCCAAGTATTTAATTAAACCCAATAGTGCAGATAAATACACACAGGTGTACATGTAAAGAAGCTAAATGGATAAATGCTGCTCTCTCTTGTCATTTTTATGTTATTGATAATAAGGAGCAATTAAAATGGCTGTTTAAGACAAAATGAAGCAATAAGGGCTCAAAATCACTAAAGTGAAGCAGAAGTGTTACTTTAGCAATAAGTGCTTTTTATTAAGCAACTGGGTTGGAGCAAAAACCTGCAGCCACTGCGGCTCTCCAGGACCGTGATTGAGGACCCCTGGTGTAACCGATCGACAATTTTCGCATTAATTTGTTTGACTTCATCGTTTTCCGGTGCTAGGATTGCCCATGTATTCATTTCTTCTGTTGATAACCCTTCGGGATGAAATTCTTCAATAGGATTTGGACATAATAAGTCTTCTTTTATTGGGAAAAACTTAAAAACGTAAAAATTTATGAGCTGAGAGTGCAGGAACTGTGTCTGACAAAAGCATTCACACGAATGAGAAGCGAGAGAAGTGTTAACCGGAAATGGTTGAGAGAGGGTGGGACTTGAAAAAATCTCTTGGAAACAGTCTCATCTGAAGATTTTCTTTAATAACAGAGAGACATTTTACATGATGCTTTTATAAACATAACAAAAAAATGAAACACACCAGTTTAACTAGCATGGTTTGAATTTAACAAAGTTGACTGGTTGTTCCCGAAATCGCATTCCTCCTTATTGTCAAATATTCAAGATGGTACAAAAAAATATTCTTCTCTGATCACAAGCCCCGCTGAGCTTACATCTTGCATCCTTTTGTTATCCGCCGCAAATATGCCCCAACATGATATAAATCTTCGTTTCTGTGATTAGCATGCTGGCAGAATAAGTCACAGGGTGAGTCAGTGGAGGAGACGGAATCCCTTACTCTGCATTTTTTAATAGTACCTTGCATAAATATACTAAAAAATACTTGACTGATAGACTTCAGTTCTTCTAAATTAAGAAGACTGACAAATTAAGTAAATGAATCACAGTCACATAGGAAGTCAGTGGCTGAGACCGAGCCTGGAAACATTTTACTTGTACATTCCAGGTCCTAAACAGGACTTTAAATGTGTAATTTGTATTATGCCTTTCAATCATACAGCCACTATGGTGGTATTTGCCTTTAAAGGAGATTATGACTTCATTTAGCTAACTTTAACCCAGCTCTTTAATCCTAACCACTAAAAGGGTTTCTTCTCCATCTTCAAATGAGGTTAAGGTTAGATTTAGGGCTTGGCCATTGACTTATAATCATTTGCAGAAGTTTGCAGTACTAAGGCAGGCATATAATTAGGGAGCAATCATAAAGAGTCCTAACTATGAACATTGGGTTAACCAAGCAGACATGTTTTTTCTTATTGCCAGTCATAACCCAATGTGAATCTGTCTTCCTTTCAGATTTGATGTTTAAGCGATTCTATCCTTTAACTAAACTCACATTACAAACTAACATTACCTTTCAAAACTGCACCATTACTATAGCAGGAACGTATGTTCTAAACCTTCTTTACTAAAATGATACCTTCAAACTTTTGCATAACAATAATGATTTACTGCCCATTTCCCAAAAGGGTCAATCATTCTTTGTATAAGATACTACTGGCCATCCCCCACGTAGTAGTGAAACAGGACAAACTTTAAAAATCAATAAAGAAACATGTACCGCCAGCTAAGCGGAGGCAAGGAACACTCCAAAACGCAGAAGTAGACTGACTCCCCACTCCAGACATCACGCTTCCCCCATCCCCTCGGCCTGCAGCCTCTGTCTCGGATTAGTGCGAATATATCGTTCCTGTAAGTGAACTATGATTCTTAGCGCAGATCAGCTTTCATCAGATTCTTAAAGGGGGTTGTTTGTGACTCCAAAAAGGTTAAGAATCACTGAATGAAATGTTATTAAAGTTGTTCATTTCAAAACACCTTCTGGTCAATTTGTGCACATAATAATTACAAGTGAGTGTACTTTATGGTAAATTACATTGTATAGTACACTCAATTACATTTCATTGTAAAATGTTTTGTTGTGTGATTTTGTGCAGTATCACTAAAGTGCATGGACATATTTTATGAAAATGAGGCGAGAGTCAAAAACAAAGTCAGACACAGTCTCAGGTAAAGATGGTTAATCAATATAAAAAAGGGTTTGGAGTGAATTAACAGATATTCAGGTCACCTAAAAAGGTCTATCAGAATTGGGTCAAACAAGACCCAGAAGCCATAGCTTTGAGCAGGCACTCAAAGATTCTCAAGAGTGTTAAATCAAAATTAATCTCCAATTAAATACACATGACCCTAAAATGTAAAAAATTCTGATCTCCGTAGATCACCCCGCATTTTCTGTTTTTTAGCTATGGTGTGGGGGACATCTGACAAATACGACATCCAGGGCACCAAAGGTTAATGTGATTAGATTATATTGTAAAATCATCCATCGAGTGCCTTTCTGAGGTATAACTAAAGTGTAATTTTCCTGAAAATGTTTTTTATGGTTTATTCCAAACTATTTTTATTTTTTTCTAATCAATTCAATTTTTGTCTAGTGAGCAGGTCTTCTCAGTTTATTTCTGTCTACAAATATCAATTTTACAAAATTACTAAATACAGTAAAACACGCAGGAGAACAAAGGAGTCTGAAACTGATCAACATAAGCAGAAACAAACAATATCGGTCCTATTAATAATTCGTTGAACTATTGTCAGTTGACAGCAGCAGCGAGCAGCATCCTTTTAGAAAATAAACCTCTGGGGATCTGGAATCCACGGTCAATTGTAAAAGAGAAAATTAAAGACAGACACAGTCACAGGTTAAGATGGTCAATCAAATATCTGCCATTCAGAGTACCTACAGTGGTGTGAAAAACTATTTGCCCCCTTCCTGATTTCTTATTCTTTTGCATGTTTGTCACACAAAATGTTTCTGATCATCAAACACATTTAACCATTAGTCAAATATAACACAAGTAAACAAAAAATGCAGTTTTTAAATGGTGGTTTTTATTATTTAGGGAGAAAATAAATCCAAACCTACATGGCCCTGTGTGAAAAAGAAATTGCCCCCTTGTTCAAAAATCACCTAACTGTGGTGTATCACACCTGAGTTCAATTTCCTGATTACTGCCACACCTGTTTCAATCAAGAAATCACTTCAATAGGAGCTGCCTGACACAGAGAAGTAGACCAAAAGCACCTCAAAAGCTCGACATCATGCCAAGATCCAAAGAAATTCAGGAACAAATGAGAACAGAAGTAATTGAGATCTATCAGTCTGGTAAAGGTTATAAAGCCATTTCTAAAGCTTTGGGACTCCAGCGAACTACAGTGAGAGCCATTATCCACAAATGGCAAAAACATGGAACAGTGGTGAACCTTCCCAGGAGTGGCCGGCCGACCAAAATTACCCCAAGAGCGCAGAGACGACTCATCCGAGAGGTCACAAAAGACCCCAGGACAACGTCTACAGAACTGCAGGCCTCACATGCCTCAATTAAGGTCAGTGTTCACGACTCCACCATAAGAAAGAGACTGGGCAAAAACGGCCTGCATGGCAGATTTCCAAGACGCAAACCACTGTTAAGCAAAAGAACATTAGGGCTCGTCTCAATTTTGCTAAGAAACATCTCAATGATTGCCAAGACTTTTGGGAAAATACCTTGTGGACTGATGAGACAAAAGTTGAACTTTTTGGAAGGCAAATGTCCTGTTACATCTGGCGTAAAAGGAACACATTTCAGAAAAAGAAGATCATACCAACAGTAAAATATGGTGGTGGTAGTGTGATGGTCTGGGGTTGTTTTGCTGCTTCAGGACCTGGAAGGCTTGCTGTGATAGATGGAACCATGAATTCTACTGTCTACCAAAAAATCCTGAAGGAGAATGTCCAGCCATCTGTTCGTCAACTCAAGCTGAAGCAATCTTGGGTGCTGCAACAGGACAATGACCCAAAACACACCAGCAAATCCACCTCTGAATGGCTGAAGAAAAACAAAATGAAGACTTTGGAGTGGCCTAGTCAAAGTCCTGACCTGAATCCAATTGAGATGCTATGGCATGACCTTAAAAAGGCGGTTCATTCTAGAAAACCCTCAAATAAAGCTGAATTATAACAATTCTGCAAAGACGAGTGGGCCAAAATTCCTCCAGAGCGCTGTAAAAGACTCATTGCAAGTTATCGCAAACGCTTGATTGCAGTTATTGCTGCTAAGGGTGGCCCAACCAGTTATTAGGTTCAGGGGGCAATTACTTTTCACACAGGGCCATGTAGGTTTGGATTTTTTCTCCCTAAATAATAAAACCATCATTTAAAAACTGCATTTTGTGTTTACTTGTGTTATATTTGATTAATGGTTAAATGTGTTTGATGATCAGAAACATTTTGTGTGACAAACAGGCAAAAGAATAAGAAATCAGGAAGGGGGCAAATAGTTTTTCACACCACTGTATAAAGGGGCGTCAGAATCGGGTCAAATAAGACCTAGAAGTCACGCCATTGAGTTAGCACTCAGAAATGTTGCGAGTCTCCTGTTAAATAAACAAAATCTTAAATTTCCCAAATGTAAAAAAAAAAAACTTTTGATATCCTCTGCGGATTGCCACACATTTTCTCCTTTTTAGTTGTGGAGGGGGACTGGACTAACAGAGAGTATGACTTTAATTTAAAGCAACCAGACTACATACTGTACCACAGAGTCATCGGTTCAGATTCTGCTTGGATTTGCAGTGTGATCTCTTGTAAGTTTCTTCAGTTGACCACGTTACAAATATAAAAAAATATAATTTTAAGTAAATGTACCGTGTGTTAAAGGACTTCTGATAGTGTGGTGCTATAGAAAAGAGGTATATATTTTGGTGCAATGGTGAAAAAAAGTGTATATTATTTTTCCATAATACTTCCGTTTTCATATAAAAGCAGCTAAGTCCGGCATCAGAGGAAACGTCAGATCCCCACGGAGCCCTAGAAGATCGCTCTTTTTCTGTGTACAGGGCCCTAACACAAAGACCGCGCCTCAAACATCCACCACGTTCATTGCATCGGCTTTCCGGGTCGCGTGGGGCCATCACTTTATTTTAAAGCTAAAATTATCGCGTTCCCAATCCGCCCTTCTTACCTCCACAATCTTTTCGCACTGGGTACCTTTCCCAGCCCCGGGGCCGCCGAGGACGAACAGCACCTGCGGCTTCATGGTGTGGGAAATGCAGCGAAACAGAGACGCCGGGGTTTTACGGGACAGCGAGCTGAACAGTCGGTAGAGCATACACCACCAGGATAAGCAGAAAAGGATGCAAGTTCCGCTATCTAATTCAGTGCTGAGCAGAGATCGATTAGCTGGCTTAGAGAGTGGCGCTAAGTGAGAGATTCCGCTGCTACGTTGTCACCAACAATTGTGGGGGTGCGGCTTGAAGGCTGCCACTCAAAGGTCTCGGCTTGCATCTACTTCCTGTAATCTAGTCAGGCAGATCTTGTCAAAATAAAAGTCTCTCTTCTAGGGTCGCTGTAGAATTCCATTTCAATTGGCTTTTTTCTTTCTGTGGGTTTGACCTAAATGGTGTCATATTCCACAAGTTCTTAAAGTACATAGGAAGCCGGGAAGGGTGTTAGGAGGTGCTATATGCCCGATTTCCGCGGGACCCGCTGCGGTGTTTGGCGCGGTTGCTAATTTGAATGAGTTATCGACTTGGCGCGAAAATTCCGAGTGGGTGAGCGGAAATAAAACGAGCGCGCCGCGGGCGTCCTTTCATACAGTCACATTGTGCTGGACGTTCACCTGCATAGCAGCCTCCGATGAGGGATCTGAATGCCCACTCGTCCTAGGTCACCTTGAGTTTTCTTTTTTTGCAGGAGTTTCATTTCGCAGCGGTGCTTTGTATTTATACAAGTTTATTTACCTTTCATATAATGGCAGCGGGAATTGCTTTATTTTATCGTACTGTATACTTAATCGACTGCATTGTACATGAGTGGCCCCTGAACACTAGGGTTACTTTTTGACTTCTACTCGATGCTGCTGACATAGGCCTAGACCCCCAGGCCCCCTATTTTAATGAAGTTGGTTTAAATCAGGTCATATTAAATGGCTTTATTATCGTATCATCCACACATTGTGAAAAATATTGTGTATTACACACCCGTGGCGTTCAGCCTTTATTCCTCCAGTGCAGGGGTCTCCAACACGTCGCTCGTAGTTTTGATGAATCCTACATACATTTGAAAACTTGATTAGTCAAATTAGGGGTGGGCGGTGTTTCCAAAACATCATATCACGATCCACAATCTGAATTGCAATCTATCTTTTCAATGTGGCATACACGTAAGAGAATATCCGGGCTAAAACTCATCAAGACCTAAGTAACACTTTATTGAAAATATCAAACAAACTTGAATTAAATTGTTCTCTCGTTCGCCAGCTAAGCGGAATTAAGGAACACTCCCCGAAGCTGGCGAGTGAGTGAGGAGAGCACCCACCCACAAGCACCCACCCCCGGCATTGTTTCTCGGATATGCGCAAAAAAATCGGTACCGCAAGCAAAGTATGAAACACAGCGAATCAACCGGAACGTTCAAGCAAATTATAGAAAAAAAAAATCTAAAAATAGTTCTAAAGCATAATACAATATTAAGAATCCTGTCTTTGTTTTTTATTAACTAATAGTTTTACTAGTGCCTCAATTTCTTAATCATAAAAATTAAATAAGTTGGCATTTTCTAAGGAGGAATAATAACCAGTCAGAGATTGGGGAGCATGCACTGGTACAGCACGTTGCTGCACCCACCACACGATGAAACAGGCAACCCCCCCAGGCAGACACGCAGTCCAGTCCCCCCACCCCGGAAATGACCATCTAACTGCTACAGCCAGGTGTTACGTGGCCGTCCCCTTGGCCTGGTCCTCAACAATGACGATCCTGAACCACCTTTGGGGGATCGCACCCCATGGCTGTAGAGCCATAATTGTTGCTCCCTCGCAATACAGGTAATGTGCCTCATTTGGGACTCCATGAGCAACACAAAGTCGAATCCGCAGTACCCAGGGATTCTCCGAAGAGATGCAGTACTGAAGGAGTCCAGTCTTCACCTCATGTCACTGGATAGCGTCCATGTCTCGCATCCATATAGCGAAACAGGAAGCACCAGGGGCCTCATGTATAAATAGTGTGTATGCACAAAAATGTTGCGTACTCCCGTTTCCATGTTCAAATTGCGATGTATAAAACCAAAACGTGGCGTAAAGCCACGCATATTTCCACAGTAGCTCATACCCTGGCGTACGCAAGTTCTGCGCTCGGTTTTGCAAACTGGTGGCTCCCAGCGTGAAAGCAGTGCTACTGTTCCTGTGTGGTTACCCTTTCTTTTTTTAGAAGCACATCCCTGACGCGGCTTTATAAATACACTGAAATTAACCGCAAATTGTTTATTAGTTTAAGGCAACTGATTGTAATTAACCAGTAACAATATAATGGTCCGCAGAATGGCCAAACTATTCTAAATACCATAACTGCTTTAGCGTTGTTACTCTCACTGCACCTTCTTCTTCTTTCAGCTGCTCCTGTTAGGGGTCGACACAGTGGATCATCTTTCTCCATATGACTCTCACTGCACAACTCAGAGTATTTATATCACTGTATCTGAGTGTGAATCACAGCTGTGCAGCAGCTAATCAGAAAGAGAATTATCGGTATACAGCATCAACCACACGCTGCCTCAGCCATGCTGTCTATTGAGCTGCTCTCATACGACAAACGCTTCGAGTCTTTCCTGTACGGACCAGGTGGTTCAGAAACAGTTTCATCCCAAGAACTCTAAAGGCACTCAATCAGTCCATCAAGTGCTTCTTGTAGAACTGTTAGTACCTATAAGTACAATCACCTCACTGTAAACTTGCACTACAGTTATAATATTACACAACCTGAGCCACTTTATAAAGCGCGTATTTACATATGATGACGATATCATTTTTAAGATGAAATGCAGCAAAATATGTTTATTACATTATACAGATAAAACTTTAACTTCATTTAAATAATCTATATTGTTAATAATTAAACATGTGAGGACACGGTGTCGCAGCGCTAGCGAGCTACTGCCGCTCTGTTCACGTATTGTTCCTGCCTCGCTCTGTATTCTTGCTGGGACTGACGTGACACTGGAAGGACAGATGGATAGAATAATTAAACACGTACTACGAAGATATTTCAATGTTCCTTAAAAGTTGAGAAGAATCGGCGTTCTAAGCTTACAGATGGCTTAACGTCTATTACAGAGCTGAATGTGTGACGATTGGGTATTTGGAGAAAGAAAAGCAAGGACAGGAATTGGAGGTTAGTACTTTTGAAGGAGACAGTACTGCTGCCATAAAGTATTTCATCGAAGGTCGCGCATGGCACAGCAAGCATCTTGCGTGAGACGTGAACAATCACTGCGTCACCGTGTTCTCATGTTTAATAACATGCTTCAACTCCTATCATCATGAAAATGATATCACATATACATCTCAGTATTTTAATTATTCAGAGAGCTGTAATATCACGAATGTAATGGATTCTGTGTCCTGCTGGAGGAAGAGAAAGCCCATTTAAAAAGCACGTAGTGATTCACACACACAGAGCACATAGAAGATCAAATATAAAACAAAGCATTTAACGTGCTACTTTAGTTATGATGGGATTTGAGAAACTAGTAAATTAAACGATTTTAAGATGAAGTTTATGATGTTCTACTTTAATGACAAAATAAACTACGTAATTAAAGTGGGGCGGCACGGTGGCGCAGTGGTAGCGCTGCTGCCTCGCAGTTAGAAGACCTGGGTTCGCTTCCCGGGTCCTCCCTGCGTGGAGTTTGCATGTTCTCCCCGTGTCTGCGTGGGTTTCCTCCGGGCACTCCGGTTTCCTCCCACAATCCAAAGACATGCAGGTTAGGTGGATTGGCAATTCTAAATTGGCCCTAGTGTGTGCTTGGTGTTTGTGTGTGTCCTGCGGTGGGTTGGCACCCTGCCCGGGATTGGTTCCTGTGTTGGCTGGGATTGGCTCCAGCAGACCCCCGTGACCCTGTATTCGGATTCAGTGGGTTAGAAAATGGATGGATAATTAAAGTGGAAATTTCAAGATTAAAGTTGACATTTCGTGCTTTTTTCCCACTGTGTGCCTTTTTTTTTCTCTGTACCATAATAAGCTTTCATATGACACTCAGACGGTGGGCTACGACTCGCCTTTTCACTGCGACTTTGATATCTGACAACTTCTTTTTTATTTCGGGCACTGTGCAACTTTGTGAACTTGAGCTTTTGAGTTTCTCCGACACTCTATGTCACTCGATCGACTTCCTTTTGTTTGTTTATTCCACTGTTTAAACCAACACATAGTACGTTTTTCTTTGCCTCCACTTGGCATTCGCTGAAATTCTTCTATTTTTCGCCCGTGCTTTTGTCATTGCCTTTTCACAGAACACTGAGCTTAAGGGCTATTTAAATTGATTTGCATATTCAAAGAGGCATAATTCTGGGAGGAGTTGGGGCGGGACAGTAGGTGTGTGCACGAGCGTTACTTTTCACACTGACCGGGATTTATGGAGTGGAAGAACATGGAAGCTGGCGTTTGCACAGATTTACGCATCTGGATTTTTTTGTGCGTAAGCACATTTCTGCTTTTGTCCTTACGCCATGTTATAGTGTGAATTCTACGCACGGCGTTACGCATGAGGCCCCAGGACTCTAAAGACTTGGACCTTCATCCTTTTGCAGAGATATCAGGAGCACCACACACCCCATTACAGCGACCTCATGACTTGAGGAAGGCGCCCTGAGAGAGTATTATTCTAAGATGGGAAGTGTTAAACTGGACAGGAGGTAAGAAAGGTGTCCCGAAAATAGCGACAGAGTCTCAGAACCAGGCTTCATGGAAATGCGCCCAAGAGAGGGAGATGGTGAAGAGAAGTACAGAAACGTGTATAGAGAGGGAAGAACCAGAGAAGAACAGGCCATTCAGCTCAATAAAGCTCACCAGTCCTATCCACTTAATTCTTCCATAATAACATCAAGATGAGTTTTGAAAATCCCACAAAGTTTCAAGTGTCTGTGGTTCTCTGTGTGAAGAAAAACTTCCTAATGTTTGTGTGAAATTTACCCTGAACAAGTGCCCAATGGTGTCCCAGAAGACCTCATTTTAAAGTCACTGTCTCGCTCCACTGGAGTGATTCCCTTCATAATTTTAAACACTTCAATCAGGTCTTCTCTTAATCTCCTTTTGCTTAAACTTTTAATCTTTCTTCATCACTCACCCCCTGTAACATAAAGACTCTGTTATGTTGTTTGTCCCTTTTGTTCATTTTTTGAAAAATTGATTTATGTTATTTATGTTCATTGTTCTTTATTTATGTTTATGTGCACTTTCTTTACTTTTGGTTTTGTTTCAATATTTAAATTGCCTCTGTTATGCTCCATGTGTTTTGTGTGTGGGGCCACCTACTAATCACCACCAAGAACTATGGGGTCTCCCACAGTTCCTGGATTTATTTAACAAAATTAAAATTGCCCAAAAGATAAAAAAAAAAGAAAAACGGTGCCTACAAGGCAATCCTAAGTGACTAAATACCGAAAACAGAGGACAGAGCCGACTATACTTCATTAGAAGGCTGGCGTCCTTCAACATCTTCAATAAGATGCTGCAGATGTTCTACCAGACGGTTGTGGAAAGTGCCCTCTTCTATGCTAGTGGTTCTCAAACTGGAGGGTGGGCTCCCTGGGGGGGTACAAAGTAACAAAAAGGGGGCACGAAGATGTGAAAAAAGAAAACAAGAATCAAAAATATGAAAATACATCTGTTGAAACCAAAACAAATTAACTTTAACTACATTCTGATACTAGAAAAATAAATATAGAGTTAGATAAATGTCGATTAAAGTTAAGTAGGTATAATAAAATATGCATCTATGATATATCATTAATTAAAAAAGAACAAATTGGAATTAATGGGCTTCTTTCAAAAAAACATTAGGGGGGGGCGATTAAAACTGTTATGAAAACTCGGGTCGCAAATACTTAAAGGTTGAGAAACTCTGTTCTACGCAGTGGTGTGCTGGGGAGGCAGCATAAAGAAGAAGGACGCCTCACGCCTGGACAAAATAGTGAGGAAGGCAGGCTCTATTGTAGGCACAGAGCTGGACAGTTTGACATCCGTGGCAGAGCGACGGGCGCTGAGCAGACTCCTGTCAATCATGGAGAATCCACAGCATTAACTGAACAGGATCATCTCCAGACAGAGGAGCAGCTTCAGCGACAGACTGCTGTCACCATCCTGCTCCACTGACAGACTGAGGAGACCCCACACTATGTGACTCTTCAGTTCCACCGGGGGGGGGTAAACGTTAACATCATACAAAGTTATTGTCTGTTAAACCTGCATTGTTATCACTCTTTAATATTGTTTATTATCAGTATGCTGCTGCTGGAGTATGTGAATTTCCTCTTGGGATTAATAAAGTATCTATCTATCTATCTATCTATCTATCTATCTATCTATCTATCTATCTAACTATCTATTATATAGTGCCTTTCCCTATCTATCTATCTATCTACTGTTTATGTCTACTAGCATGGCACCCCTGGATTACTGCACTTGATCCCATTCTTCCTGGCAGGTCCTCTCCTGCTACAGGAGATTACAGTTGAAGTCTCAAGTTTCCATACACTGAGGTTGAATTCTTTCAAACTCGCTTTATAAGCCCTTCACAGATTTTATACTAACAAGCGATAAATTTGGCATTTCATTTAAGACATCTACTTTGTGAGGGCAAAAGTGATTTTCTCCAACAATGTTTACCGACCTTAGAATATTTCACTTTTTAAAGTTGGAATTTTAGTGCAATTCCTGGAGGGACAGTATGATTGATAAGGAGAAGGGCAATAGTGAGAATAGTGGAAAGTATAGAGGGATAAAGCTGATGTTGCAAACAATGAAAATTTGGGGTATGGGTTCATAGAGAGAAGGTTTAGGGAAGAGACCACCATAAATGAAGAGCAGTTTGGTTTTATGCCAGGAAGAAGAATAGCTGATGCAGTCTTTGCAATAATAAAGCTAATATGGAAGCATAAAGAAAAACAGAAAGGATTGCATACGGTGGTCAGTGATTTGGACAAGGTGCCATGTCAGGAGGTCTGGAGGTGCATGTCTATCTACAGTATCTATCTAAAACAAAACGCAATTCAATATTGTGAAAGGGTGCTATATAGGTGCCTGACCCAACACAGACTGGACACGGAGACACTTATAAAATAAATAAACTGTTTATTTTTCTTCAGCTGGAGGGCACGCCTTCTCCGTATCCCCAAGCCACAACACAGTCCCAAGCACAACACACAAAGTAACATAAAGCAAATACTTTTTCTTCCTCCACCATGCCTCCCAGGCTCATCCTCCTCCTGCCGATTCTGGCTCCTTGAGTGGTGGTAGCTGGGCCTTTTTATACTCCACCTGGAAGTGCTCCAGGTGGTTGATCGCCAAGTTCCGGCTGCACTTCCGGGTGTGGCGAATACGCTGCCCATACGGGCTCAGGAGTCCCAGCTACAGCACCCCCAGCAGTGCCAGCAGGACCCAACAGGGCTGCACCCAACTCCAATTCCCATGGAGCCATGCATGAAACCGAGGCACTGCTCCAACCCAGGGGGGCGTCCATCTAGCGTCAAGGGGGAGGTATTGCACTGTTCATGGCTGCTCCCCCTGAGCATATAACGAAGGGGCGGCCCTGGCCGGTCATTGACCCTGGCCGTATGCCACAATATCAAAATCCAAGAATAAGAGTAGAAAGAAATCAAATACAAGAGACTCCACCAAAACTAGCAATACCTACAAAAACTTCATGCAAAGGGCAATGACCTCTGACCTCCTGAGGCCTGTCATCTGATGTAAATTGCCAAAAAGAGGGAGGGCTAAGGAATGGTGACATTGGGGTAGCCCCGCCTCCTGTGGCTCCACCCAAGAAACACCAAGGAGATTAGAACATGTAAAGTTACAGGACACAATTACAAAAACATAGATAAGCATAACAAATTACATAAAAATATGAAAAATAATAATTTAAAAACAGGAGCCTGCACTGATACAGAACTTTGCCGCACCCACTACATGACAAACAACCTCAGGATCCCAAAAAAGGACTTGAGGCATGACACCTCCACACCACACTAGTTGAATGGAATGGAAGAGTCTGAGGTTTTCTTACGGTGGCTAAAGTGACAGTCCTACTACCAACCCCCAAGTTTTTCCTGCAGTTCGGAGGATCCTCTTGCCTTGTCTTAAGTGTCTTGCTCGGTGGAGTGGAATCACTTCTGGCGTTTACGGGATTCAAAATGGCAAACTCCCGATTACTGGCACAGATCCCTAGCTTCAGAGACACCACTCCATCAGCACATCGAAAAAATGATTTTCTATGTATCAAAATGTCAAATAAAAAAAAAATGAATATACAGAGGAAACAAAAATGATAACATGTGTATCCAGAAGGGGGCGCACGCGCCTTGGGATTGTGTTCTTTGTTAAATGCAGCACAGACTCCAGCCTTACACACATCCATCTAGTAACCGTGGCGGAAATAATCAGATGAGAGAAATATGATACAAAAAAAGACAGATGTATTTAACTTGCCTTAAAATGCTGTTTCCCCTTCCAAATTATAATGTAGCATAAACATTTCTACATACATATCCAGGCCAGAGAGAAGCCAATGGGATAGTACAATCATCCTCCAGTTCTTCAGTGGGGAATGCTTGATGAATGTACATCATCCAGTCCGGCAGAATGTAAGGCGGCATTGGGGTGGCTTCTGGTTTCTCGGTGTTTCTTTTCCAATATAAATACCCACATATGCTGAGGTGTCACATGTTGCATGGCTACACTCGGGTCCTAATTTGGGATTAGAGGGTGATGGAGTGAGAAACCTTATCAGAACTGGCTGATGTTCTGAGTGGTGTTCCACAGGGGTCAGTGCTGGGCCCCCTTCAATTTTTATTATATATAAATGATTTAGATAGGAATATAAGTAGCAAGCTGGTTAAGGTTGCAGATGATACCAAGATAGGTGGATTAGCAGATAATTTGGAATTCGTTATATCATCACAGAAGGACTTAGACAGCATTCAATCTTGGGCAGATTTGTGGACAATGAGATTTAATGTCAGTATTATATTTAGGAAGTAAAAATGTGAGGTTTGAATACACAATGGGCGGTCGGAAAATCGAGGGTCCACCTTATGAAAAGGATTTAGGAGTCATATTGTATGCCAGACAATGTTCAGAAGCCATGAAGAAGGCTAACAGAATGTCAGGAGTATAGCGCCTTGATGTGTGGAGTACAAGTCACGGGAGGTTCTGCTCCATCTTCATAACACACTGGTGAGGCCTCATCTGGAGTCCTGTGTGCAGTTTTGGGTCTCCAGACTACAAAAAGGACATAACAGCACAAGAGAAGGTCCAGAGAAGAGCGACTAGGATGATTCAGGGGCTGGAAGGGGTGAGTGATAAGGAAAGATTAATAGAGCTGAGCCTTCACAGGAGATGAAGAGGAGACCTGAGTGAAGTGTTTAAAAATTATGAAGGGAATTAGTCCACTGGATCGAGACTGTTATTTTAAAATGAGTTCATTGACAACATGGGAACACAGTTTCAAACTTATTTAGGGGAAATTCCACGCTATCATTGGGAAATTTTTCATTACACAGAGAACCATAGAAACTTGGAATAATCTACCAAGTAGCATGGTGGACAGTAGGAGTTTAGGGACCTTCAAAACTCAGCTTGCTGTTATTTTAGAAGAATCATGTGAACTGGACTGGTGCGTTTTGTTGGGCTGAATGGCCTGTTCTCGTCTGATTGTTCTAATGTTCCTGAGGTCGTTTGTCATGTGTTGGGTGCAGCAATGTGCTCGATGCTCCCAACCTCCTCCTTCTCCTCCTATATTTTGCATTTTTATTAAACTTTTTATAAAACTTGCCAAGTTTGGGAAACTGCCACCTGAGCTGTGCTCCTCTCAGACCAACACAGCACCAGCTCTCTTCACTCATGGCTTCTGCAGGCTGTGGCCCTGGCCATATATATTGATCAGCAAACAATACACATCAGCATTTTTTTTTAAATAGCCTACCTGTGTGTCCTTCACGTGTCTCTCTCTGTTGTTTCACCCTGTCAGCTGCCTTGTGCAATTTCAGCTTTATTGCCTGATAACATACAGTAATGCATTTGGAATAAACTGCACACATCATTGTGACACACTTCAAACCAGGGTGGTCTTAACAGCTTTATAGGCCCCCCGGGCTGAGCAGTGCACTGAGAGCCTCTACATACACAACCACTCACTGGAATAAAAATGTTAATGGTCGATAAAATGGAACATATATTTATTGTATTGGTACTTCCAACAAAATTAGTGTTTAAACATTAAAAAACATGCTGTACAGCAAAGATTAATCAACACAAACGTTTGAACGATAAAACATGAGCCATGAAAAATAGAAACATTTCAACATATAAATGATACTCAATTGGTAAACCATACATGGCACAGTATGAAATGACTATGAATTATTTACTATTAATCAAGCGTTCAACACAAATATTTGCGAAATTTCTTTGCAGAAAATTGAGTTGAAGTGAAGTTAACAGATAGGCTTTGACATTTTGTAGTGCATGAGATCTGTACACAGACAGGCACGGGAGGTGGCAGAGGTGACCGTGATACTAAATCAGAGATGAATGCCAATGTCCACTTGTAACACAATGACAAATAATTATAGTTTAGTATAGTATTTATTTATTAACCACAAGTTACAACATACATAGATCAGCATGGGGCCCCTGGGAAACTGCTCAGCGTGCCCATGCGTTAAGACAGCCCTGCTTCAAACCTATGGCTGCAATATGCCAAATTACTAAAGGCTGAAGGAAGAAAAAGGGCAGAGAGAGAGAGAGAGATAGGAAAGGCACCATTTAATAGATGATTAAAATGAAAGGCACTATATAATAATTTTTATAATAATCCATTAACCTCTTTAACATTACATTTTTTCTCGAAAAAATGTAAAAAGTGTTGTTTTTTTTGCCTTGAAAAATTACATATTTATTAAATCTGATTTTTCTACTGTAAAACGTTGAAAATACTAAAAGTTTACAAAGTATAATAATGATACAAATAATAATAATAACGAAAAATCATAATTGTACTGCAGCCTGTATTAATATTGTGATTAGCCCAGCGTTTCTGAACCTTTAAGTTTTCATAACAGTTTTAAATGTGCCCCCCTAAGGTTTTTTTGAAAGGAGCCCACTAATACCAATTTGTTCTTTTTTAATTAATGATATATCATTGATGCATATTTTATTATACCTACTTAACTTTTATCGACATTTACCTAACTCTATTTTTCTAGTATCAGAATGTAGTTTAAGTTCATTTGTTTTGGTTTCAATAGATGTATATTTCATATTTTTGATTCTTGTTTTCTTTTTTTCACATCTTTGCATCTCCTTTTTGTTACTTTACACCTCCCTAGGGGGGCCCACCCCACAGGTTGAGAACCACTGCATTAGCCAGTTTTGGTATGTTCCTATCCCGCCCCCCCTTTAAATTCTATACATATTAGTATGTCCCAAGCTCCCCTTTTGCTACTGGTGCTACTTTAGTCTTAGCTTTGCCTCCCACTGTGTGTAGATTTTGTTCTGTATTTTTGTTATATTTTGTTGAAAATAACAACAGATGAACTAACTTTAGGACAAATCAAAGCATATCCTCTTCCCAGTTAAAATCAACCCCTTTTAAAACAGCTGTTCAGGCAGAAAGAGGAAGACATGCTGGGGCCTAAGGCTATTGATTAGTTTATAACCTGGGCATCTGGGACAACAAGTAGTTAAATGATTTTACAGCCTGGGAAAGGAAGACATGCCGATACCTCAGGCAACATCAAACATGTTTAATTGTTTGGGAAAATGGACAGTTAATTCTTTCATCATATTGACAGGCAGCCAATCAGAATATCTAACAATCACATCTTGCAAAACCCCCCAGTAGAATTTTATAATAATTATGTCTTGTCTGAAGAGCAACATAGGAGGGAGGAAGAAGAAGGGATGAAGGCGTCAGGAGAAGAGAACAGAGCAGTGTCAGAAGAGGGCATAGGCAACGTGCAGCCATTTCCATCTGATCGTCAGAAAAGCATCTCATGAACAACTACGAGTACTGAATCACAAGCCGCCTGCGACATTCATCCTTCTCATCTTTACTTTTTCATAAGCTTTTTCTAAAGACTAAATATTTCCAGACTTTACTATCAGTCATATTTTCTATTATTCCTCGTTATACTGGTATTATTATTCAGATAATAAATACCATCCTGCTTTTAACTTTCAATGCTTTGTCTTAATGTCTAGAGTGATTGAAGTAATAAGGTAGATTTCTTTGAGCACCTGGTGCAGTTGGAGGTTTGCCATACGCTTCATGCTGTGAGGTTTATTAAGGCTGAGGGTAAGAGCTCCACCCAATAGTAGGGAACAGTACGTAAAGTAAGGCATTCTTGGCTGATAAATGGTCTATAGTCAAGGATGCTGAACCTTTGAGTGTTTAAATGTATTCTTGTAGACTGAAAGTAATATTTAGGTCTGAAATATCATTAAAACATTGTATGTTGTTCGTGCTGATAATAAGTAAGTCTCTTGAAGTGCTAAGAGAGTGACAGGCTGTGTTATTCATAAGTCACTTGTGTGGTTTAAAGTGTTTGTGATTAACCAGCTGTGTGTGTTGTTCATAGGGCACTGTTGAGTTTCTGTGTGTATGCGTATATATATGTATGTATGCATGTGATAATCTTAAAGTGCAATAGTAGACTACACCGGTAACGAATCTGATGAGTACACTTACCCCTAGGTACTGTAAAGGGTAAGTAGAGGGGAATATAATGATAAAACATCCACCATATTGTATTTTAGGTTAAAGAGATTATCGTCTTTTTACCTTCAAGTTGTCAATGGTAATCACATCTTGATACTTTGTATGACTTCTTGCCAGAAACCGACATTAAAGTATATTGATTGTCAACCTTTGAATTTCTTGTTGAGTAAAGCTATCTGTCCATGTTCACTACATCCAGCGGGGTAACGCACACTCGGTACGATCTGGGTTTTAGGAGAGAAGCCACACTAACACGGCATTCAGGGATGGAATAATAATAATAATAAAAATGATGCTAATATCATATATACTGTCAAAATGTGTCATTTGTGTGATATATCTTGAAGGTCGGTGAAATACACAATCCAACATCACAGTCGAGACAATAGTAATGCGATTCCTTGTGGATTTCCAGACTGATCATTGAACAGCACACTGCACATGTGCGTCACTTTCTGATTCATCCGAATCACTTTCGATTTCACTGTCTGTTTCAGTTCCACTGCCTGAAGACAGATTCACTTCGTCATCACTGCTTGTATCACTGACAAGAGCAGGAAACACCTGGGCTGCTGAAAAATGTGTCTTATGAGACGCTATTATGAGGTTAGGACAAAACATGTCTGCACCGTTTCCCGGGTAACACTCAAGCTTGACGTGTACGCAAGACACGCCTATACCGTCTCCCTAGCAATGCTTGGCACTAACGCTGTTCACACTTTTACAGCCCGAGTAATCCTCAGGTCTAACACTTACCCGAGACGTGTCTGCACAGTTGCCCAGGTGATGCTCGGGACTAACACTAATGAGGTTTAAAAGTTGTAGTTTGTTATTTTGTAATTTTGATTGTTATTTGGAATTTAGTCACTTTATGTTCCAGACAGGACATTTTCCACGGCTTACATTTTTTTTCTGATTTATTGTTGTATTTTTTACGTACGAGTTAATATTTCTCAAGTTTTAACATTTATATCTTTTTACATTTACATCCTTGTATCCAGCAGGGAGTGCTCTTTCTCCCCTAGGGATGTGTCCTTTCTTGATGCAGAACAGACTACGGGCAATACCTATCCCTTTGTAACCATGGCGTAAATAATCAGATGAGAGAAATATTATACAAAAAGAGATATATGTATTTAACTTGATTTAAAAGATAACTTCCATTCCCATAATTAAAGAATGTATAATTCATTTATACGTATACCAGTAACAGCGTACTGCATGATAACTTGCAGTGAATACACTTGACTTGAGCATTCCTAGTTTTCCTCCTCTTTCTCTGTGCTGTTAGCATTCGTTTGCTCAGAGGTTGATGCGCTTGCTGCTTCCTGAGCAGCTCTTCTTTTCTCCACCCTAGCGGCCCACATCTTGTCTTCTTTTGTCGGCATCTTTTCTCATTAAAACTGATTAAGTCAGCATTTGTGTTGCAATTACTTAGTACGTTTTCGTTAATTTTTCACTTAAGGTGGCACTTAAGTCTTCAATCTGCCTTCAAGAATGATTTAAGATACGAAGAGGTAGAGGAAGTGACAGCGAAGGTGGTAGGGATGAGAACGGTGCTCATACAGATGCGCAGCACGGCTGCCCTGTTGCCCGCTGCCGAGAGTTGATTCTACAATAAAATAAAATAAAAATAAAAAGAGGAATAAACTTGGAGGTCAATCATCACGCCAAAAGTGGATAGTGGGCGTCACGTATTATATGTGTACCAAATTTCAGGTCAAACGGTTTGCAAGCTACAGGTGATTTAAAATCTTGGACAGACAAACGGACAGCCACGGTAGGGTATTACATACAGTAAGAAGATATCCGGACCAGTTCTTCAGGTGGGGGAATGCTGAGACTATACGCTCATCCAGTAGGAATGTTCTGCGACATGGAGATGGCTTCTGACTTGGTGCTGGATCCTCATCATTAAAACCACTCAGGCATTTACATATATATATAAATGGGAACTGCCGGATGGGCTCTCTGGTTAGGTTATTCTTGCACTGTGCCTAAATAATACCTTTACCTGTTCTCATCGTTTGTGATAGACTGTAGTTTTAACCATATTGGTCAAACAGACATCAGCTCTTTTAAAACAGCCGGCCTGTGTGTCCTTCACATGCCTCTGTCTATCTCCTCTGGCACTTTCCGTCTTTGTTAGTTTATGAGCTATAAAATAATGCATTTGAAATAATCTTCACAGATTACAATGGCATACAATAACCTTATTGCTACATTCCCATAAGTGTGTTTATCATGTACTGTTTCTTCCAAGTGGTGCCCATTCTACATGTTCTGTGTTTGCAGTCCCAAGAGGCGGGCCCACTGTGACATCACTGTGACTGGCTCCGCCCCTCCGCTGGCTACTTAGGTCAGTCAGAGGAGACCTAACAATGGATCACTGAATGTGAGATTGACAGGTGTGGTCCCACCTCTTGGAGTTCCACACACAAGGATCATGGAACATACTGACAGTTAAAGAGACTGTACACCAATGCAAAATCACACATGAAACTAATACAACAACAACAACAACATTTATTTCTATAGCACATTTTCATACAAACAGTAGCTCAAAGTGCTTTACATATTAAAGAATAAAAAAATGAAAGACACAATTATAAAACAAAATAAATCAACATTAATTAACATCGAATAAGAGTAAGGTTCAATGGCCAGGGGGGACAGAAAAAACAAAAAAACTCCAGACGGCTGGAGAAAAAATAAAATCTGTAGGGATTCCAGACCATGAGACCGCCCAGTCCCCTCTGGACATTCTACCTAACATAAATGAAACAGTCCTCTTTGGATTTAGGATAAATATAATAATAAAATAATAAACAAAAACAGTAAACAAACATAAAATACAAATAACTTAATCTCACACATGACACCTGTCTTGTGTCTGGTGAAGAGACCTAACAGTGGATCACTGTATGTTAGAGGACTCACTTCTGAGTTTTGCTTTTCTTATTTCTGTTTTTGTTTTTTCTTGTTCAGTTCTAGGATTTCCCGTTGTATATATGTTTTGGGCCTTTTTAGGCTCATCCTATTTGGTTATTTATATTCTTCTGGTTTGCATTTTTAATTAGTTATGAATTAGAGTTTCTTCCTGAGTAAAACCAAGCCAGGTCTCTTTAACCTGCCTAGAAAGAATCTCACCCCAGTGGGCTTTATCCCACCTTACTTGCTTGCCTCGGGCCAAAAAGGGATTTTAGCCTTGTTGTGATGTGAGATTTTGCATATAACTTAATAAATATTTTGTATGTCTTTATTTGTAACTTAGGCAAAGCAAATGTGTCACATTATTGATAATAACAGCAGTGGTTTAAGAACCCCTTCCCTCCACCAGGACTGAGTCTCTTCGAATTTTATGACAGGATTTGGGGGAAGTGCCACCAGTTTGGCAAGTGTTTCTCTGCTAAAGTCTTTCAGCCCCCATAGGAAAGCCAGGCTGCCTAACTGCCAAACTCTACCTTAACATATGGTTTTGGGGGATGGCAGGCGTTAAAATGTTTTCTGTTCCCCCATTGGTCTGAAGTATGGCTGTTTGGAATTGGCTTGTATTAGAAGCCTTTAAGTCTTTTAGGGCGGATGTCGACTTTTGTCAACAGGAGGGATTGAGGGCGAATGTCAACTGAAGTCGACATCCTGGGATAGAGGGCGATAATCAGCTGTTAATGGCGACAAATCTCACTATCACGTCACAGGCATTCCCTCTGTGCTTGGAGGAATGCTAGACTCGTTGACTCGGCCACTAATTCTAGCGTGTGTGTGAGTTGGGAAATGTAAACAATGGCAAGATGGCATCGACATGTGACAAGGGAGTGAAGTGAGTGCAGAAAAGAAAACACTCGGCAGACAACATTTTGCGCATTATCGCGGAGTCGGACTCTGATTTTTCAGAATCGGATTTTATTGACGGTGATCAGGAGATCGAGCAAGAGAGTGAGAAGCCGGCATCAGCTGATCAAACACCAGTCGATGCCGCGGCAGCGGATCTGCTGCCAGTTGAGCGCTTCGCGCAGCCGATGCATCTACGGCAAGGTTCGCGTGGGATAAATACACAGACATTGATCTGTTGAGAGCCGATCTGGCTGCTGGACTTCACAAGACGGCATGGCTCGCTGTTGGACACGACAGATCACCAGCTGCTGTACTTCAGGCTGCTCTCTCCTGATGCTGCTTTTCAGCTACCGTCAGACGAGACAAACAGGTAGGCAGAGAAGTGTTTTGAATCGCGGGCTGCGTTTGCATCGCATTCTCGTTTTTCAAAGTGTAAACCCACAACAAAAGACGAGATGAAGCGTGCTGTGGTTTTGCAAATAGAGATGGGACAGAACTGGTGATATAACTTCAGGGAGCATTGGTCCAAACGTGCTTTGTCCCCTGGTGGCTTTGGACAGGTTATGCAGCATGGTGATAGGTACGTGCTGCTGCAAAGTTTTATTCACTTCTGTAATAAACAGAAGCAAATCCCATGGGGTGAGCCAGGCTATAATGCCATGCATAAAGTTCAGAAAGTTTCAGAAGATGAAAAGAGGTGACAATACGGTTTTCAAGCGGGCAGAAAACTTGGTGGCAGTGGAATGGCACAATGGCAAAAGGGTGACTTGTCTCTCTACAGTACACACTAACAATATGTGTGAGAAAGTGCAGCAACAGACAATTGACAAGTAGGCACCAAAGCAACACGTATTGTGAGCAGTGCAATGTGGCAATGACTGAAATTGGCTGCTTTGAGCGACATCAGACTTTGCTGTGTAAAATGTATGTGATATGTATGTGAAATCATAGAGTATGCAGGCTCATACAACATGCAAGACAGTAACATTTGTCAAAAGTAAATATTTTTTGTTGATTTGATATGTTAAACAATTGCTTTGTGTTCTTTTTTAAAAAATGTTAGTTTTTGGAAAAATATTCAGCCCTGGGAGATAAGAAACAAAAAAAAAATTAGCCCTAAAAGAGTTAAGTACCATGACAACCTATTGGCTCTAGGGGTTGGACAGAGAATCTATAAATGTCCTTGCTTAACCTCACTCTCCCCATATTGAAACAGGCATGCGGCCTGTTCTGAAGAAAGCTGATTACAAATGATGCCTTAAGTAGAGAGATTTTTAAGTAACTAACAAGTCTGTGTGCCGCCTGAAACTACACATCACCATTTAATCAGGTTGTATGGTTGCCAATATTCAAATGTACTTTGAATATTGTTATTATTTATGAATATCCATCCATCCATCCATTATCCAACCCTCTATATCCTAACAACAGGGCCACAGGGGTCCGCTGGAGCCAATCGCAGCCAACACAGGGCACAAGGCAGGAAACAAACCCCGGGCAGGGCACACACACACACACACACACACCAAGCACGCACTAGGGACAATTTAGAATCGCCAGTGCACCTAACCTGCATGTCTTTGGACTGTGGGAGGAAACCCATGAAGACACGGGAAGACCATGCAAACTCCATGCAGGGAGGACCTGGGAAGCGAACCTGGGTCTCCTAACTGCGAGGCAGGAGCGCTACCTACTGCACCAATGTGCTGCCCTATTTATAAATATTATCAATAATACATTGTTTAAATTGTAACTTAACGCCTGCTTGTCTTTTACTACACCTAATTGCCTGAGGTTATAGATGTAGGATGGAAGGTGGGGAGAAGTTATATACTATAATACCTTATAAACAGTGGTAAGTCTGGGAGATCTGAGGCATTCTGACAAAGGCTACATATTAATAATACAAAGGCAAAAGTAGAGTAAAATATTACGAGCCTTAATAATGAACTTAAATGTCCCACAATGTAAATCAAAAGACCCACAAGAGGAGGGTAACCGTAAACCCCAGCTTGTGCAAAGATGGGCCAGCAAAGAATCTTTATAAAAAAACTACAATGAGCAAAAGAGACACAAAGGAGTTACCTAAGAGGCAGTCCTAAAGCAAGGAAAGTCCCCAAACACAGTCCAGTAATCCATATCCCTTAAACACAGCAGAAAAATCCAATAATAAAATAGTTCCTTAAACAAAGACAGTGGCTCCCAGTGAACTGCCTGTTTCCACAACCTTTATAGGACAGTGGGGCGGGTCTCAAACTGAGATTGACAGGTGCGGCCCCGCCTCTTGGAGTTCCACCCACAAGGAGCATGGACCATATTCAGAGTTAAACAGACAGTACACCATTTCATAATGACATGTGAAGCTAATAAAAAGAATGTAAAGACATGAAAAATAATGACTCTAAACAAAAACAGTAAACAATTATGAAATACATATAATTTAAACTCATACATGACACCTGCCCAGTGACTGCTGCTACTGCTGCAAACCTTTGTGGGACTTGTCTCTGTAACCCAGACATTGATGGTATCTCATTTGTGGATGGGAGTCCCAAAAGTACTTCCAATAATGGCCACTAGAGGGAGAAATCTCATCAAAAACCCAGGCTAGATATAAAAAGAGCCTTGTAGAATCTTTAAAAAAAAATTATTCTTCAGTAATAGCAAAGGTAATAAGTCAAAATACAGAGTGAAATGTAAAAAATCCAGTAGCCACAAAGCACTTTGAAGTCACATAAAGCACAAGACCTCACCATTCCAAAATGCATTCGAAATGAACCACCAGAAACTGTGGAAGACCAGCTGGATTTATAAGGTGGTGGGCAGAGGGCAGTTCCTGGAGGTGACTGGAAGGTGGCCCTGCTTCTTGAGGGACCACCTACAAAACACATGAAACATAATGAAGGTGTCATGAACAAAAATTCATAAGCACTAAAGAGTTCCAAAGCACTGCCAATAATGCCCACTAGAGGGGGATATCACAATCAAGCCCTGGCTAGTAATAAGAACAAGCAACAAATCTTTATAATATAAAAAGGTTTATTCTCTGCAGGGCAAGTTTTACCAGCATCATAGGCCCCGAGCAAAGTAGTGTGCTGGGGCCCCTGTTTTGATAGCAAAACAGAAACATATACAGGCATCAGAAACATTATGGGCCCCCGACAAGTGCCCGTTGTGCCCATACATTAAGACGACCCTGATTCCTTTGCAAAAAGTATCCCAATTACAATGAAGCTCTGTGGAGCACAAAGGCAAAATGGAATTCCCTGAAACACAAAGGCAATCCAGTTCAGACAGGTTCCAAAACAGATTCCAAAGGGAAGGTTAAAATTTTAGAGATTCAATAATTAACAGAATTCACAATAAACATAAGAAAATGAACCGCTAGGAACTGTGGTAGACCCTCCATATTTACATGGCTCAGTGCAGTTCCTGGCGGTCACTGGCCACCTCTTGAGCGACCACCTATAACCCAGGCAGCTAACATACTGTGACCACAAGGGGGCTCCACTGAGCCCCAAACCCAAGACACAGCAATGCAGCACACGTTTTAGGAATAAAATAAAGAATTTTTGTACTTCCCAGAGCACGTTTTCACAAACACCTCTTCAGGATCAGCTGTACAAGTACAATAAATCCAACAATTATACACAAATCAAGCCATTCTTCCTCCTTCTCTACCTCCACTAAGCTTTGCCTGCTGCCTCCCGACTCTGACTCCACAATGTGAGTCAGCGGACTCCTTTTATGTCGGACCTGGTGGTGGCTTCTGATGTCACGCTGTGCCCTTGAGGAAGCATTTCTGGGCCATTGAAAAATTAGGGAAGGTCCTCCCCTGACAGCGCTCTCTATTGATCCTTAGGGACGCTGACAGGGTCACAAGTCCCAAGCACCCCTGTGGGTGTCCCAATTGGGTTACCATACAAGGACAACTGCCACCTAGTGTATGGGGGATGGAACCAATCCTGAACCTTGGGTCTTCTCAGTCTGTCCATTAAAACATACCAGCCGGGTACAGATTTATTTCCTTGCCCTGCAGGCCAATCTGCTTACATCTTCGCGCTGGCCTCCTGCCCGGGTAATGAAACATCCCCCAATCAGGTCAGAATGCCCATTCTTCTCCTACAATATGCACACAAAATCAAAAGCAAAGAATGATGTACATAATCAACATAAATAAAAGATACTGTATAAGAATGAACAAAATAGACATAAAAAAACAAATTTGAGCCCCAGTCAGGGTGGAACTCCAGATGAGATATAATAATCTCTCCCTTGTGAGGTATTTCTGAAATATATTTTGGAACTCTATTATTATTACTATTATTATTGTTGTTATCTATGGCAATAGTCATTATATATTGGCATTTAAACATTGCATTTAACATGTTTATTATTATTATTATTATTATTGTTATTATTATTATTATTATCTATGGCAATAGTCATTATATATTGGCATTTAACATGTTTATTGTTATTATTATTATTATTATCTATGGCAATAGTCATTATATATTGGCATTTAACATGTTTATTATTATTATTATTATTATTATTATTATTATTATTATTATTATTATTATTATTATTTTGTTGTTGTTGTTGTTGTTGTTGTTGTTGTTGTTGTTGTTTCTTTATTTATTTTTTTCACCTTTGCATTGGCTGAAGCCTACAGGTGATAGTTGGGGCTGGCTGACTTGGGTGAGTCTCTTCAGTGTTGCCCTACTTTATGGGTCTTTGGCAGGCCTCACACCCTTTTCTTCATGTTTCTGTTTTTGAATTTTTCAAGTTTTTCTATTTTGGAATTTTTTTTCATGCCCAAAGTTTGAGCATCTCCTTTATTAAATTTTTCCATATGATTTCTTTGATAATTAATTGTGTGGGAAATAATTGTGTAGACAGGTTTAGGTGCTTTTCCTCCCCTCTGTGGCAATAGTCATTCAATATTTGTGTTTAAGCACCGCATTTAAGATGTACTCATGGTATTTAACATTTAAACAGGATTTGGGCCATTCACTGCTAATGATTTTTCATTTAAGTTGGCCATTTGACACACAAGTGAGACATTTGCCATTCAACCTGAACATCTGCCACATTCGTTTTATACTTGCCATTTTGTCCAGCAGACACGCAAACACATTTAACAAAACATCTTTTTAGTTTGCTTCCTTTAAACCAGAGGACTCAAAGTTGGTGCCTGAAGGTCCAGACACTTTTTTTCATTAGAAGTCAATGACTGCAGCTAACTGTACACACTTTACTCACTTATGCCTGTTGACCCAATTCGGTCACAACCCGCTGACAAAGAGCTCTCTAGACATCTCTGTCTTGGGTCAGTCTCTTCAATTGTCCCCAGGTGTGGCATCTGCTTCCAGGTCCCAGTGCCAGGTGTTTCCTCACCAGCATCTTCTCTTCTTTCCCTGGGAATTCCATTTAGTGGCTTTACTGATGACACTTCAGGCTGTTCAGGTCCTAAAGGAGAATTGCTGGAGAATCTCTTCCTTCACTGGTTGTTTCACAGTTTTTTTGGTGACTGATGGTATCAGGCCAGCAAATCTGGGGGATCCTTCTAAGCCAGTTGTTAATGAATGTCTGATCCTTTTTGGAAGTGGTTGCACTGGTCCTCCATATCCCGGCTCCATAGAGTAGGACTGACGTCACGTTGGAATTGAAGAGTCTGATCTTGATGGCAATGGATAGGTCCCAGGATCCCCAGACATTCTTCACTTGGAGGAAAGCTGCCCGTACCTTGCCGCCCCTGGCCCTATCATCAACGTCTGTCCATTCCTGCTTGTCAAGGGAGGTGAAGCCTTTCTCCTCTTCAAGCACTTCGCCTTTCAGCCTTATAGGGCGTCCAATGCGGAACTTGTTCTTCCCTCTATTGACGTTCAGTCTCAGGCATGCTGAGTTGATTTGTCCTGAATCTGTTTGTTAGGTGGGAGAGAGGAGGGTCAGGTCATCTTCAAGATCAAGGCCATCCAGCTGTGTCCAGAAACTGCTTAAAAATGTTTACAGTAGAAAAGTCCAAAGTGCTACATGGAGGCAAAAGCCCACCTCACTTTATTCCTCTGTTTATCACTTTTTAGTTTCCTACTGATGACTAAGGTTCCAGATGGAGTGACATGCTGTGTGTTGCTCATCGAAATGGCTGCATAAGCAACACATATCTTTAGTGAGGAAGAAATGTCACCATGTTGGCCGTCAAGCTGGCTTTAGCTTTAAGCACATGGGCCAAGTCAACGGCGTCTTGCTGCACAAATTTTATCTTCAAACTGAAAACAATGCCTGAATAATCACAGCATTCCCCCAAGAAGATGTGTTTATCACAGGGTCCACATCAGGGTCCACAATGAAAACTAGAGGCCGGCTACCGACAAACGTACATATGGAGGCACCAGGTGACAAATACCTTACAGAGAGGTGACAAGAAAGACCTGCAGATAACTAAAATCCTGGACAACTGTCTTCTCCTCCAGAGAGGAGGCCTGTGCCCATAGTTACCAAGCATCGCAAAATTCTTCTTCTTCCTCTTCATCTTTTCATCTTCTGTGTTCAATCGATGTGTTCTCCATAAAGCTCCGTCCTGCACCTCTTCACCAGTTAGTACTTCCCTTACTTTACCCATTCACCTCTGCTTTGGCCTGCCCTTGCTTTCGCTTCCCCTGGACTTCTACTCCCATCACTCTTTTGCCCACATATTCCTTGTCACTCCTCATCACATGTCCATATCACTTGGATTGGCGTTCGTGTACTTTCTTAGATATCTCTGCCACTTTTGTTGAACTTCTGATGGTCTCATGGGTGGACTGGTGGCTCCGAGGCTAAGGATCTGCGCTGGCATCCCGAAGGTTGTCGGGATAAATCCCCATTACTGCCAAAAGAGATGCTACTCTGCTGGGCCCTTGAGCAAGGTCCTTAATCTTGAATTGCTCCAGGGGCGCTGCACAATGGCTGACCCTGCGCTCTGACCCCAAGGGGTATGCAAAAAGATGCATTTCACTGCGTGGTGTCCTGTATAACTATGTATATGACTAATAAATAAAGAATTAGAATTATTATATCTTATTCTGTCCTTCTTTGTAACTCCACACCTCCATCTCCACATTCTCAATTATCCTGCCTTCTCCCTTCACTGCCCATGTCTCAACTCCATTGCTGGTTTTAAAAACCTCACATTTTACCTTCACCTTAATTTTTAGGTCACACAATACTCCTGATACATTCTTCCAATTGTTCCATCTGCACAGCACTCTGAGGTTTATCTCTGCATCTAATTTTCCATCTTTGTCCACCACTGATCTTCAATATTTAAACATCTCCACTCTTTTCTGTAGCTGTTCCTGCAGGCTAACCTCTGAATCCTGATCATCATTAAACCTTAGATATTCTGTCTTCTTATTTATCTTCAATCCTCTATCTTGCAAAGCCCTTCTCCATTCTTCCTCTCTTTTGGTGTTATATAACACAATATCATCAAAGCTACACTGGGGGGATTGGTCTTTTATGCCATGACTCAAAATATCCATAATCAGATCAAAGAGGTAAGGACTTCAAGAAGACCCCTGGTGCAGACCTCCTCTAACTGGGATCTTGTCTGTCACCCCAACCCTGCTTTTAAGCCAAGTCCTTACCCCTTCATACATATCCTGGACAATCCTCACATATTTCTGTGACCGTCCTTTCTCTCTCATGCACCTCCAGACCTCCTGACATGGCACCTTGTCCAAATCACTGACCACCGTATGCAATCCTTTCTGTTTTTCTTTATGCTTCCATATCAGCTTTATTATTGCAAAGACTGCATCAGCTATTCTTCTTCCTGGCATAAAACCAAACTGCTCTTCAGTTATGGTGGTCTCTTCCCTAAACCTTCTCTCTATGAACCCTTACCCCAAATTTTCATTGTTTGCAACATCAGCTTTATCCCTCTATTCTTTCCACTATTCTCACTATTGCCCTTCTCCTTATCAATCATACTGTCCCTCCAGGAATTGCACTAAAATTCCAACTTTAAAAAGTGAAATATTCAAAGGTCGGTGAACATTGTTGGAGAAAATCACTTTTGCCCTCACAAAGTAGATGTCTTAAATGAAATGCCAAATTTATCACTTGTTAGTATAAAATCTGTGAAGGGCTTATAAAGCGAGTTTGAAAGAATTCAACCTCAGTGTATGGAAACTTGAGAATTCAACTGTAATCTCCTGTAGCGGGAGAGGACCTGCCAGGAAGAATGGGATCAAGTGCAGTAATCCAGGGGTGCCATGCTAGTAGACATATACAGTAGATAGATAGATAGATAGATAGATAGATAGATAGATAGATAGATAGATAGATAGATAGATAGATATGTAGGGAAAGGCACTATATAATAGATAGATAGATAGATAGATAGATAGATAGATAGATAGATAGATAGATAGATAGATAGATAGATAGATAGATAGATAGAGATGCTATATAATAGATAGATTCCCATACTCCAGCAGCAGCATACTGATAAAAAACAATATTAACTTAAAGAGTGATAACAATGAAGGTATACCAGACAGACAATAACTTTGTATGATGTTAACGCGTTTACCCCGGTGGAACTGAAGAGTCACATAGTGTGGGGTCTCCTCAGTCTGTCAGTGGAGCAGGATGGTGACCGCAGTCTGTCGCTGAAGCTGCTCCTCTGTCTGGAGATGATCCTGTTCAGTGGATGCAGTGGATTCTCCATGATTGACAGGAGCCTGCTTAGCCCCCGTCGCTCTGCCATGGATGTCTTGAATCAATTGTCACATTTGCTTTTATCTGTTGGTTTGTCTTGAACTTGTGGACCACCAGGTTGGCACTGCCTCCTCAACCCGACACAGACAAGAATGGGACACAAGTTCATGACACACATGGGTTTTATTTCTTCTTTTTACCTCATGTTGCACAACTCTTCCTTCCCTTCCTTTTCTTTCTCATCCACTCCTCTGATCAAGCTTCATCTTCCTCCTCCTCTCGACTCTGGCTCCTTCAGTAGTGGCTGCTGGTTCCTTTTATAACGCACCCAGAAGTACTCCAGGTGCTTTATGACCTAATGTCCGGCAGCACTTCTGGGTGTGGTGGAAGAACTGCCCAATAGGGCTCAGCACCAGCTACAGCACCCCCTGGCAATGCCCATGGATCTCAACACGGCTACACCAAACTCCAACTCCTATGGAGCCCTGCGGGAGTCCGAGGCAGCACTGCAACCCAGGGGAGATAACGCTCTGGATACACTTGCTTCCCTGGTCCTCCCAGTGTGGAGCTGTCCCGGCCAGGCACACTACATTTGTCAGAGAGACGCCATCCACTTTGCTCGAAATTCCAACCCCTTGCCATCAACCTGCAGATTTCGGTTTCCAAAGCTAAAGAGCAACAAGTTTAAGAACTTCGTGTATTCCTAGAGCTGTAAGCATTTGAAATTCTGTCACTTGTAGGGCTGCTGCTCAATGTTAAATTCTGTATTATTATTTTGTGTACTGTTGATAGTAATTGTTGTTCTTTGTACTTATCTTGAGTTTGCGTTTATGCAAAAACACGGCTTGTCAACTGTATTGTTGTCTTTGTTGTCTCTAGTGGCTCTCTGTAATAATGTCTTCTGTTGTTTTGTTTTTTGGTTACTTTTCTGTTGCAAACAAATTTCCCTTTGGGATAATAAAGTCAACCTAAAGTACTCAATTAGGGATCAGAATATTGTTATGAAAGAGAGATTTCAGCTTTTGATTTTTAATACATTTTCCAACTTTATTTGCCAACACGTTTTCACTTTGTCATTATGGGTTAGTGCACGGGTGTCGAACTCCGGTCCTGGAGGGCCGCAGTGGCTGCAGGTTTTCATTCTAACCATCTTCTTAATTAGTGACCAGTTTTTTGTTGCTAATTCACTTCTTTTGCCTTAGTTTTAAAAATGAACTTGTCTCAGACCCCTTAGTTGTCTCTTTTTCCTTAATTAGCAGCCAGACAATAATGAGACAACGAGCTGCCACATGACCAGCTCACCTGTGCCTGTAATGATAGTTTATTCATAAGGTCTATTAAGGCAGTGGTGTCAAACTCCAGTCCTGGAGGGCCGCAGTGGCTGCAGGTTTTCATTCTAACCATCTTCTTAATTAGTGACCAGTTTTTGATGCTAATTAACTTCTTTAGCCTTAGCTTTAATAAGCTTGACTCAGGCCCCTTAGTTGTTTTTTTCCTTAATTAGCAGCAGAACAGTGATGAGACATAAAACAAGCAGGACATGACCAGCTCACCTGTACTCATCGAACAAAATCTGAAAATAAAGATGAAGGTCTCAGTAAGGTTGATCCCTTAGGTTACCAAAACATTTTAGGAGTTCTTGGAAAAAAAAAAAAACAGAATGTCAACAGTTTTGGAAATGTCTGCTGTGGCAAAAAGAGAGCAGCAACAAGCCATGGAATTGAATAACGGGTTTAATTAACAACAGGAATCGGCTTCTCATTAAGGAACTGGTTGGAGTTTGAAGCCCCAATTTAGCTGGTCATCTGTTGGCTCGTTTCATGTCTTATTTCTGTTTGGCTGTCATTTAATGAAGCAAAGAATCAATTCAAAAGACTTAATCCATTAAGACAGGGCTATTAAAATAGAGGGAAAAGAAGTTAATTAGCAGTGAAAACTGGTCTCTGATTAGGAAAAGGGTTAGAAAGAAAACCTGCACCCATTACGGCCCTCCAGGCCTGGAGTTTGACACCTGTGTATTAAGGAATACTTACAATACGATTAGTGATGCCTACGGATGGGTGTGTGTGGAAGTGGATTCATTATATAGATTGGAGGTGGACTAAAGAACCAGTAGTAAAAGTAATGCCTCTAAGTACGGTCTATTAAAAAGTTATTATCTCTTTCAATCCTGTTTAATGATTAAACTACGACCCTAACAAGATCACCACAGTGCCCGTCACACAATATCTGAAAATAAAGAAAGGTGAAGGTCTCGGTGAGGTTGATCTCTCAGCTCACCAAAACATTTTGACGGTGTTCTTAGAAAAAAACAGAAAAATCAACCGTTTTGGAAAAGTCTGCTGTGGCTGAACGAGAGCAGCAACGGGCTGTGGAATTAAACAACGGCTTTGATTAACAACAAGAATTGGCTTCTCATTGAGAGATTGGTTGGAGTTTGAAATCCCAGTTTAGCAGGTCATCTGTCAGCTCGTTTCATGTCTCATTTTGTTTGGCTGCCATTTAATGAAGAAACAAATCCTTAAAAAACAGGGCTATTAAAACGAAGGGAAATTAGCAGAGAAAACTGGGTTAGAATGAAAACCTGCAGCCACTGCGGCCCTCCAGGGCCAAAGTTCAACACCCCTGGGTTAGTGGGTGTAGATTGATGGGTAAGAAATGGCAAATTGATCCATTTTAAGTTAACTTTATAAGACGACTAAGTGTTCAGGACGTGAAGGAGTCGGAATACTTTATGAATCCACTATATGTATGCTCTTCTTGCTGGTATTTTTATTAGTAATGTTTTTATTTCATATCATTTAAGAAACGTACACTTTTGCCAGGGAGTGTGAACACGTGCCAGTCAGTAATATTCTCCTAGCACCGTCTTTATGTGTTTAGACACCTGCATGTGGAGCAGATCTTTGAAAGCACAGGTTTTGGGACCCAATCAGACCTCCTAGGTCACCGGGCCAGAAGTCCGCCTTGTTCCTGTCAGTCTGGAGAAAATGGCAGGAAACTAAAAGAATTGCAGACCTGCCGCTGCACACTTCCTGCCCGGATTGTAGTCGGGCCGCCAGCCTGATTGGCACCTCTCTGTATTGTCGGTGTGTGCCCTGAGTCAGGCTGCTCACTCCTCCAGGACGGGCTTCATGCTGGGACCCTGGAAGGGTCAAGACAGTCCTGAAGATGTGTGGGAAATGAGGGCTGAATTTAGAAGCTCCGCTGTGTGACACTGAAGAAAAAAAAACGATGCACTATTTAAAAGAAATATCATTTTTACTTCCTTGCGTTATCTCCACTTCTGAAGTGTGACGCCGTTATCTTTAACTGCAAATTAATATTACAAGGCTGAAGTCTTTACTCAAGGTGACTTCCAACATTTCAGATACAATTGTGGTAAGGTGAGGTCTGCGGCTCATTGCCGTTTAAAATAAATGATCGCGGCACTCGCGACTTAAGGAGGGGGCGTGGTCATGTGGCTGGAGCGGTTTCTGGGCGCGATTCGGCGCAGGCGTTTCCTCATTTAAGTGCACAGATGAGGGGGAATCGTCCGTGTCCGCAATTGATGCCAAGAGCTGCAAATCGCCGACGTCTGTGCCACGTCCTCATGTATAAGATGAGAAGTGAGAGTACGAGAGGGGAAGGAAAGAAGAAAGAAAGGGAACTGCGATTAAAAGACGGCTGAAGAGCAGTCTCGGAGAGGACGATCTGACCACCTAGAGGGGAATAACCGCATGAACAGGGGCCCCGCGAAAGAGCGTTGGCTGTGGCGCTCTATTATGGCAGGCCATTTTAACATTTAATCTGTTTTACATGATATCAGCAGTTACAATGGTGATATCGTTGCTTTTAAATTTGATATCACGCTTTTGAAATTTGATATCAAGATTTTTAACTTTGATATTGAGCTTTTAAAATTTGATATCACACTTTTGAAACTTCATTTCAAAAAAGACTTCTATAGTATGGCAGGCCATCCATCCTTTAACCAACCCACTATATCCTAACTAGAGGGTCACAGGGATGACGGGCCACTTTAACATTTAATCTATTTGTGTTTTTATGAAATTTGTTATTGCACTTTTAAAATTTGATATTGAGCTTCTGAAATTTGATATCAATAGCCTCAAACTTGACATCAAATTTCAAAAACATGATATCAATTTTCAAAAGCAAAATATCAAATTTGGTGGCGCAGCGCTGCTGCCTCACAGTTCGGAGACCCGGGTTCGCTTCCCGGGTCCTCCCTGCGTGGAGTTTGCACGTTCTCCTCGTGTCTGCATGGATTTCCTCCCGAAGTCCAAAGACATGCAGGTTAGGTGGACTGGCGATTCTAAATTGGCCCTAGTGTGTTTTGTGTGTGTTCTGCGGTGGGTTGGCACCCTGCCCGGGATTGGTTCCTGCCTTGTGCCCTGTGTTGGCTGGGATTGGCTCCAGCAGACCTCCGCGACCCTGTGTTCGGATTCAGTAGGTTGGAAAATGGATGGATGGACAATATCAAATTTTAAAATACTGATATCAAATTTTAAAAGTGTGATATCAAATTTTATAAGTCAGATATCAAATTTCAAAGTGCTGATATCAAATTTAAAACTCATGATATCAAAGTTTTAAAAGCACATCTCAAATTAAACGGATTAAATGTTAAAACGGCTTGCCATACTCTATAGGGGCCTGGGCCGTCTTAACGCATGGGCACGCTGGCCAGTTGCCCCATGCTAATCTATGTATGTTGTGACTTGCTGTCAATAAATAAATAAAAAAATACTATACTAAACTATACATATTTGTAATTGTGTTACAAGTGGACATTGGCATTCGCCTCTGATTTAGTATCGCGGTCACCTCTGCAGCCTCCCTTACCTTTATGTGTAAGGATTTCACGCACTACAAAACGTCAAAGCGTATCTGTTAATGTCACTTCAACTCCGTTCTCTGCAAAGAAATGTGGCAAATATTTGTGTTGAACACTTGATTAATAATAAATAATTCATAGTAATTTCACACTCTGTCATCTCCGTCTGTATGGTTTACCAATTGAATATGTTGACATTTTTGTGTTTTTCAAGGCTAATGTTATATCGTTCAGACGCTTGTGTTGATTAATTTTTACTGTGCAGCATGTTTTTTAATGTTTAAACACTGATTTTTGTTGGAAGTACCAATATAATAAATATAGGTTTCATTTTATCGACCATTTACATTTTAATTCCTGTGACTGGTTGTGTAGGTAGGGGCGCCAGTGCACTGCTTTGCCAGGGGGTCTATAATGCTGTTAAGACCGCGCTGCTAGAGGCTGCTTCGCCCCACTGAGCAGTGCCTTGGAGGGGTGTGAACATGGCTGATGACCTTCCCAGGGATCCGAAGTACAACTGAGGGTGCGTGAAGGATGATGGGAGGAGTGATCGCCTCAGACGGCCTGGCTGCACTGTGAGGAGGCAGCCAAGATGGGGGTCAGGGGGATGAAGACCGTGGCTGCTGAGTCAGGATGGCAAAGAAGGAGGTGGGCTTAGATATGAGATGAGATGGCCATCGGACCTTACTCTTATTCTATGTTAATTAATATCTTACTGTGTCTTTTATTTTTCTATTCTTCATTATGTAAAGCACTTTGAGCTACCTTTTTTTTTTGTATGAAAGTGTGCTATAGAAATAAATGTTGTTGAAGGAGCCCGTGACTGCATTTCTATCCTCTGCTTTTATTGGATTTATTTATTGTGTGTTTATTCCACACTATCCACTCATTTTTATGGATTATTTATTTATGGATGTTTTTTGAAGCACGGTGGACACTGTTTTTAGATTGGTTTTGATTCTTTTTAATAAAAGCGCAGAACACTTTTTACACCATCCCTTTGCTCCATGTGTGATTTGTCCCCATCAGTCTGCTCATTTGGTCATAACTATCGATGGTGTTGAGTTTGAAAGACTCCCAAACGTGAAGGGGGAGCATGGAGCAGACCTGCATGGTCACAACAACAATTAGTTACATTTCTTTTGGTTTTTCTGATTGGAGTACAGGCAGGTGAAGTGACTTGCTCGGGGTCACACATTGGTGTCAGTAGTGGGATCCATAAACTCAAGGTTTGACATTCACCTTTATATACAGAGGGGGGCCAACATGTTGGTCTCCTTGCTAGCTCAATGAAAAAGTGCTGTCTGCCCCCTGATAAGTGATGACATGAAACGCCACTGCCCCCTGTGGACCTGCATGCCTTTGAGATGTCATCGAGTAAAGCAAAGCAAGTGTGACAAGAGATCAAGTGTCAGTTATCTTTCAAACATCTTCTTAAAACGGACCGGGGATGTTTGTTGAGACCCCTTGAAAAAAAAAATCCTAAATAACTGGATTTAAGTGATTTTTTTTTTTTTTTTCTTCAAACTTGTTGTTCTCTTCAATTTGTATCACACACGTCTCCAGTCGTGCAATCAGACATTCAGATGATTTAAATGGAGAAAAGTTGTTGTTGTGCTGTTTGGTGTCATCATGTGTCCCACACTGAACATGGACCAGAGTTCTGTTCGTTCACTAACTGCAGACAAGAGACTTGCAGTACAGCACAGTGAAGTCGTTCACCGAAAAAATCAGTTCATGTGCTGAACGGAGGAACGAACTGCAGACGAGAGACTCGGTTCAGCTCACTGATGACAGATGTGTATGGCAGACGGCATCCGAAAGGACGAGAAATAAAAGGAGGAAATTGTGGGAGATTCATCCAAAACTGAAAGTAATTTTATCTAGTCAAATTTCAATTTTCTCACAGTTTTATCGTGATGTGTGTACAATTCTAAGGTTTGATTTATACAATTGTTGATTCTGCTTATTGTTGAAATTTTATTTATCAAAAATTCAATAAAGAATCAATATAATTATTATTAGTAGTTTTATTTTTATTTTTGCACGTTCTTCCTCATTTTGGGCCCTGTGTACACTGAAGCCTACAGGTGATAGTTGGGGGCTGGCTGACTTGGGTGAGCCTCATCAGGTATACCCTGCTTTATGGATCTTTTGGAGGCCTTGTAATCTTTCCTTTATATTTCTGACTTTGAATTAAGAAAAGTATTTAGCATTTTTTTCCTTTTTTCGTTTTTTTATGCTCGACATTTGAGCATACCCTTTTTCAGTTTTTTCATATGTTTTCTTTGATAATTATAATTTTTGTGTGTCCACGTTTAGTTGGGTTTCTTCCCTTCTGCGGCAAAAGTAATTATATATTGGCATTTAAACATTGCATTTAACATGTTTATTATCATTATTATTATTATTTCACCTTCTTCCCCATTTTGGGCCCTGTGTACGCTGAAGCCTACAGATGATATTTGAGGCCGGCTGACTTGGGTGAGCCTCATCAGGGCTCCCCTGCTTTATGGGTCTTTTGGAGGCCTCACAACATTTCCTTTATATTTCTGACTCTGAATTATGGCAAGTATTTTGCATTTTTTTTCTGTTTTGAATTTTTATGCCCAACACTTCAGCATACGTTTTTTTTTTTTTTCAATTTTGTCCATATGTTTTTATTGAGAATTACAATTTTTGTATGGCCAAGTTTAGGTGGTTTCTTCCCTTCTGTGGCAATAGTCATTATATATTGGCATTTAAGCATTGCATTTAACATGTTTATTATTATGGGCGGCACGGTGGCGCAGTGGTAGTGGTTCTCCCCGTGTCTGCGTGGGTTTCCTCCGGGCGCTCCGGTTTCCTCCCGCGATCCAAAGACATTCAGGTTCGGTGGATTGGCGATTAAACATTGGCCCTAGTGTGTGCTTGGTGTGTGTGTGTGTGTCCTGCGGTGGGTTGGCACCCTGCCCAGGATTGGTTCCTGCCCTGTGTTGGCTGGGATTGGCTCCAGCAGACCCCCGTGACCCTATTCGGATTCAGCGGGTTAGAAAATGGATGGATGGATGGATGTTTATTATTATTATGTGTGAATTACTTATTTTGTTGCTTGCTTTTTATATTGTTTGTGTTATTTGGTGGTTATAGTTGTTGCACAGTTATTCTACTATTCTAGATTATAAACTAGAATTTAGCTCATTGTTGTTTTTGAAGTGAACAAATCAGTGATTCAGAGATTCAAATCATTTTAGTGAACTGAATGAAATTAATCGAATCATTAAAGAGAATCATTTTGCACATGACTAGCATACAGGTGTTTCGTAATGAGAAGTGCGGTGCATGCAAGGGCTGAAACAAATGCAAAAGTGTGTGCATGCGCCATCTAGTGGCTGCGGATGAGAGTGAACAGCACGGACTGCTGCATACACACACACACACACACACAGGTCTTTTCATTTATATATGTCTAATGATATAATATTTGAATTTACAGGTAGTACGATATACATGGAAATAGATATGAATACTGATCAGTAAGTACAGATACAAGATATGAATAAATATGTGAAATAGTTTTATGTACAGAACAGGTGAAAATACACATAGAGTACAGTCAGAAGTTATTGATATTTGGAAAGGTTAGCTATTGAGTGACAAGGGTTGAGAGTTCAGAATGGTGATGGTGTTATGAGTCTTACTGTACCTGAGCCTGCTGGTGCGGGACCGAAGGCTCCTGTAGCGCCTCCCTGATGGGAGAAGGATGAACAGTCCATGGTTGGGGTGTGAGGCATCCTTGATGATGCAGCGAGCCCCTCACAGACACCATGTTTGTTGCAAGGCCTTCCTGTCAGCTATGGAGAAGTTGCCATACCACACAGTATTGCAGCTAGCCAAATATGCAAAATTCCAACAGGCTTTCTTTAGCATCTGCAGAAAGTAAAGTCACTGCTGCTCTTTTTTACACATAACTTGAAGTGTTTATTGTCCCAGAAAGGTCCTCGGAGATGTGGACACCAAATAGTTTGAAGCTGGAAACAAACTCCACCTCAGCCCCCTTTATATGGATGGGAGTGTGTCTGCTGCCTTTAGTTTTTCTAGTATTCCACAATGAGCTCTTTGGTGTTCTTGATGTTGAGGGTGAGGTTGTTGTCAGCAGACCATGTTGCCAGGTGCTGATCCTCCTCTCTGTTGGCTAACTGGTCAGTGTCATTGATCAGTCCTGTTACCGTGGTGTTGTCTGCCCATTTTATAATGGAGTTGGAGCCGCATAAAGGGACACAGTCATCGGTGAAGAGGGAGTAGAGGAGTGGGCTGAGCACACTGCCCCGCGGAGCCACCGGTATTCAGGATCAGGGTAGAGGATGTGTGTTTTGTTTAACCTGACAAACTGGGGTCTTTGGGTTAGAAATAATAATAATAACATAGATTAGTAGGAGTTCACATAATGAACTTATTAACAATGATCTGAAGTAAAGAATATGTTTTAACAGCTTTGCTTTACTTTTTTTATAGCCATAAAGAAGGATTCTGCATCATAAGAGAACAATCTAAAGTTTGGTTTTGTGTTTATGGCTCTGGCTTTATGCATTTTAAGATTTAGACAAAGACGTTTTATGGTGTTGTCCAAATCAATCTCATTTCTTTGAGTATCCGAAATAAAACAGCATATTTTTCACAAATCTATACTCCGCAAAAAAAGAAACGTCCCTTTTTCAGGACTGTGTATTTCAACAATCATGTTTTAAAAATCCAAATAACTTTACAGATCTTCATTGTAAAGGGTTTAAACAATGTTTTCCATGAGTGTTCAATTAACCATAATCATTTAATTAACTTGCACCTGTGGAATGGTCGTTAAGACCTTAACAGCTTACAGAAAGTAGGCATTTAAGGTCACAGTTCTAAAAACGCAGGACACTAAAGAGACTTGTCTACCAACTGTGAAAAACACCCAAAGAAAGATGCCCAGGGTCCCTGCTCATCTATCTGCGTGAATGTGCATTAGGCATGCTGCAGGGAGGCATGAGGACTGCTGATGTGGCTAGGGCAATAAATTGCCATGTCCGCACTGTGAGACGCCTAAGACAGCACTACAGGGAGACAGGAAGGACAGCTGATCATCCTCGCAGCGGAAGACCAAGTGTAACAACACCTGCACAGGATCGGTACATCCGAATATCACACCTGCGTGACAGGTACAGGATGGCCATAACGACTGCCCGAGTCACACCAGGAACACACAATCCCTCCATCAGTGCTCAGACTGTCCGCAATAGGCTGAGAGAGGCTGGACTGAGGGCTTGTAGGCCTGTTGTAAGGCAGGTCCTTACCAGACATCACCAGCAACAACGCCGCCTATGGGCACAAACCCACCTTCGCTGGACCAGACAGGAGTGGCAAAAAGTGCTCTTCACTGATGAGTCACGGTTTTGTCTCACCAGGGGTGATGGACGGATTCGTGTTTATCGTCGAAGGAATTGAGCACGTCTGGGACCTGTTGGATCGCAGGGTGAGGGCTAGGGCCAATCCCCCCAGTAATGTCCAGGAACTTGCAGGTGCCTTGGTGGAAGAGTGGGGTAACATCTCACAGCAAGAACTGACAAATCTGGTCCAGTCCATGAGGAGGAGATGCACTGCAGTACTTCAAGCAGCTGGTGGCCACACCACATACTGACTGGTACTTTTGATTTTGAGCCTCCCTTCATTCAGGGACACATTGTGAAACATTTTTAGTTCATGTCTTATGGTGTTGACTCTTTTAGTGTTCATACAAATATTTACACATTAAGTTTACTGAAAGTAAAAACAGTTGAAAGTCAGAGGACGTTTCTTTTTTTGCTGAGTATATATAAGTTTATAGAAACCAATAAGCCACAGAGCAGCAAACTCTGACCGAAATACTTTTGAGTGGGCACAGCTAGAAAGTAAAAGATTAGCACTTTCATCTTCTTCTTTGCAAAGTGAACAGGAAGGAGACGCATCATTACAGAATTTACTTATCCACCTGTTACAAGGTGTAAAGGAGACAAGAGCACAAGGTAAAGGGTCTGGGGCGCCCCCCTATATTCAAGTTACGCAAGCGCGTGGTAATACAACAACATTTATTTCTATAGCACATTTTCATACAAACAGTAGCTCAAAGTGCTTTACATATTAAAGAATAGAAAAATGAAAGACATAATTATAAAACAAAATAAATCAACATTCACATCCAATAAGAGTAAGGTTCAATGGCCAGGGGGGACAGAAAAAACAAAAAAACTCCAGACGGCCGGAGAAAAAAATAAAAAAAAATTCTTCTTCTTTCATCTTCTTCTTTGCAAAGTGAACAGGAAGGAGACGCATCATTACAGAATTTACTTATCCATCTGTTACAAGGTGTAAAGGAGACAAGAGCACAAGGTAAAGGGTCTGGGGCGCCCCCCTATATTCAAGTTACGCAAGCGCGTGGTAATACAACAACAACAACAACATTTATTTATATAGCACATCTTCATACAAAAGAATGTAGCTCGAAGTGCTTTACACAATGAAGAATAGAAAAATAAGAGACACAGTAAGAAAATAAAACAAGTCAACATTAATTAACATAGAATAAGAGTAAGGTCCGATGGCCGGGGGGACAGAAAAAACAAAAAAAAACTCCAGACGGCCGGAGAAAAAATAAAATCTGCAGGGATTCCAGGCCATGAGACCGTCCAGTCCCCTCTGGGCAACACAATACATACTAATACACAAAACTGACAAGTCCTTGAGATCACTCAGTCTGTCGAAAATGGTGTTGTTTCCTGTTATGATGCATTCTGGGAGGAAGAGGTGGGTCTACGTGGTCTGGTCCCTGGAAGTGATGTCACAGTGGGTGAGGTGTCAATCTTCCTTTTTGCAGGAGGGGTGCCCCATCATGTCTTGGCAGTAAATTGCACTCTGTGACGATGTGGGTTCAGGCTCCACACTCCCTTTGATATTGGAAGCACATGAACCCAACACCGTCGATAATGTTACCGTGTGAGCTAGTCAGTGGAGGCAAATAAACAATTGAGCAAGGGGTGGTATACAAAAAGTGCAATAGTGCTTTTATTAAAAGCAGTCAACAAAACAAAAACAGTGTTCAAATAAATAGTGCAGTTCTTCATATTCATTAAATAAATAATCCATAAAAAAAACACGTGGGGGTTAAAACTCAATAGAAAAAAACAATCCTTAAAATCGAGAGGTTAAAATGATCAGGAAGCTGTCTTTAAAAACAACAACAAATAAGCTTGGTGCTTCTTTTCTGTATGCGTCTCTGTTAGCGTCTCACCTGCTTATCCCGTACGGGCTTAGCAGCAGGCAAGACGCTCTCTGCAGCTGCCCTCCTACAACACTTTCAGGAGACTGGAGACCTCCCGATCCCTGGCTCCGGTATGGCACTCATCCCAGTCCCTAAGACTTGATTACCCCAATAGCCAGGACGCACATATTGGGGACTCCACCACCAAGCCTCCCGACTTCCGCTGCCTTTCCACGGCCTTCTGCGGCTCGTCGCTTTCCTCTAGGCACTCCCGCTACCTGGTCACTCAGCGGGAGCAACCTCAACTCAAACGTATGGGTGTCGGCCTAACACCCAGCTTTCTCGCAGCTGCCCACGAGCGCTCGATCGCGCGCTCACCACACTCACGCACCGCCTGCTTCCTCGCTCCCTGTTACCTCCGTCCTCTTTCCTCATCTCTTTTTTTTACCGATCGTTTCTTTTCCTCTCCATTTTTTTTCCTTTCCTTTTTCTCTCCGATCGTTTCTTTCTTTTCTCTCTCCGATCGATTCTCCCTCTCTTTCCCCCCAACCGACTTGCGCTTCTTTTAAAATCGTGAGGGGCCATCACAGCTGCAGCATTAGCCACGGGAGCAATCACGAATGTGGGCAGTTCCTCACCTGTGCACACGGTGAGAAACGCCCACATCGACGACTGCCCCGCGGCTCGCTACAACAACGCCCCCCTCACGAAGCCGCCTCGGGTGCGGTGATTATTTATTTAAAATGAATGGCCTTTTCTCAACGAGCTGTGGACCCATAACACCACACACTCATGTAGGTTTTTTCCCCAGGCACCCACATATGACAAAGGATAATAACAGTAAAGGATTTCAAAATGAACTTCTTTGACTTTGCTGGGTATAAGAAATTTATTTGAGACCATCCACATATTACTCAAGTGTGATTTGGGGGTATAAAAATTTCCATAGGAGCACTGCTGCCTCACAGTTAGGAGACCCAGGTTCGCTTCCCGGGTTCTGCCCGTGTCTGCGTGGGTTTCCTCCCACAGTCCAAAGACATGCAGGTTAGGTTCTAAATTGTCCCTAGTGTGTGCTTGGTGTGGATGTGTGTGTGTGTGTGTGTGTGTGTGTGTGTGTGTGTGCGCCCTGCCTGGGGTTTATTTCCTGCCTTGCGCCCTGTGTTGGCTGAGATTGGCTCCAGCAGATCCCCGTGGCCCTGTGTTTGGATATAGCGGGTTGGATAATGGATGGATGGATGGATGGATGAAGTTTCCATAAGCTCTTGAAGTGCTATGATCCGAAATTTAATTTTTTTTCTGATAATCATTACTTTTTCTCATTTACTTCAAAATAGCGGAAGACGAATGCAAATGCATTTCAGGAAGTACGTAGACACCAACCTTCTCAGTTAGAGTTGAAGGGGTCTGAGTGGGCTTCGTATCGACGTGATGCATAGTCTCGTTTTTTGGAGGAGTCGTGAGAAGCGTCTATCCGCCAGTCTACATCAGCAGTTTCATGGACGTCACCACTCTTATAAGGTTTAAGTGGAACCATTTGCTGTGGTGGGTTGGCGCCCAGCCCGGGGTTTGTTTCCTGCCTTGTGCCCTGTGTTGGCTGGGATTGGCTCCAGCAGACCCCCGTGACACTGTAGTTAGGATATAGCGGATTGGATAATGGATGGATGGACGGAACCATTTGGTACTGACATTTGGGTGGGACAACCAAAAAGGGAGGTATGAGAAACAAGCTGAGGAAGAAGGGAAGGACACAATCCAGAAGGGACTGATCAAGGGGTTTTGTTGGAAAGACGCATGTTGGTGTTAATTCCAAATAAAACTTAAAACAGTGTAAAAGCTCCCCAGAGCTTCAGATTCAAGTTCTGAGAGGATATTAGACTAACAACAGTGACCCCAAACCTTAAATTGCCCCTAATCTTTACCGCTTCTACTACATGCTATCCATACTGACCTCTAACCCTATCCGCCATGAAACTGCTGGTGTAGACTTCCAGTGACGTTTGGTCCTGCAGCTCAGTAGTTGTACGCTGTAATCTACACAGGGTATGGTGTAGGCTCGATGCAGAAGTATAAATTCGCCTCTAAAAGTCACATGCAACCAATGTGTGCGCAGACACTGAAGTGCCAAGTTCTGCACGTCCATCCGAATCGATGTCACAACACACAAGCATCTAAAGGCCAGGGATAAACTTAATGCTTTGTGACATGTGAGCTTGAGGATGCTGCTGTAATACTCGCACGCATCCTTTATGTAAATCTGGAGGATTCCACCAGGTGGCAGTGCGAGAAATCATCACGGTGACAAAACAACACCCGGTTTCGCTGTGTTCTGAGTTGAGGGAAGAAAGATGTTAAAGATAACAATTCTTTGCATTCTGATGCCGTTGCGAAGGTGCAGACAACGATACAGAAGATGGTATGTGAGACCTTTAAATGCACCGTGTCATTACGATGGGGAATATGTCATGTTTGTATTGCCTATGCAAGAAATGGATGACGAAAAGCACAACAGATACTTTGGCATGTCATCATTTAAGTTTGATGATTTGATTCATCAAAGGTCGAAACACGGACATTCATCCTGTTGAAGCTGCAATGCAGCTTGGCGTCACATGTTGATAGTAAACAGCGATGCTGACGTCACCTACTAAAACCTGAACACGCAAGCCACCCACATTTTTGCTGGCTCTGCAACTCACTTATGCGTTGAGTTAATTTCTGATGATGTGCTCAAAAGAACGCTGGGAACGTGTGGCAGCCATGACACATGCATGTAAACGTTCTGAGCGTGAAGTATAACCCGGCCCTAACTAGGTCATGCCCGTCACCTGCCTTGGCTGTGCACTCATTTGGTCACCCTGCTTGGGCCGGGACAGTCACTTCAGCTGCTGCCGTTGACTTCTTACTGTTAGATGATCGTCCCGTCTGTCAGTCTACTCTCCGAGAATTGTTCTGCACTTCAGAATACGTTTGCTCTGTGTCACGCATGCACGAGTAGGAGACCGCGGATGGATCTTAAACCACATCGGAGGACGTTCGCCGGCAGGGAGTGGCGGGATACTAACCTTTCTCCTTTGTTTTCCAGGACCAAAGATGCTCCGCCATAACTCTTTCCCGCAGTACGTCTACTTCCGCCCTTCCTCCGCCATCTTCGATGACATCAGCAGTCCCATCATCCCTCACGCCTCCTTCCCAGCATTCCTCCACTTCCGGCTCCTCCCTTATAAAATGGCCGCCGACGGCCAATATGGCGTCGCGCATATGAACTGTTTAGTTTATGTCTTTTGACCTGCATTTTTTTTGCTATTGTGGATCGTCTACAATATACGGCGCCGGAAAACCCCAAACCTTTATGCTGCTTGTTGTTGCATCTTTTACATCTGAAAGACACACCGTAGACTTGTAGATTTTTTTCACCCCCTGCGTTAGTAACTAATTAAACATTGGTCAGGTTCTACAACTTTAGAATTGTTCTTCAATAACCGTGACATTCTCTCAGTTTTGGAAGGCAATACATGAAAATCTGGCTTTGGTTCCATTCACTGAATGCCTCTGGGGGGCTCGCATCAATTTACTTGCCAGGCACTGGCAAAGCAAGGCTTTTGAACTGTGAGGGTGGTCAGTGCTGCATAAGCTCAATCGGGTTACGTCTTGATGTTTCAGGTACAGAATGACTTTGGGCTTCACATCAATGGCCACTGCTAAACAACGTTTCATGTCCAAATGCAGAAACATAGGTGGGCAACAACCAAAGATGGATTAAGACTCTGATGAGCCCCAGGGGGCCAGAATCCAAAAGCGCTGACCTCATAAAGCCCACCAGGTACAAGCATGTACTCAGACATTAAGAACATCACGTTATGTCAGCAATAAACCAGGCACAGGCATTGAAGTAGAAATAAAATCTCTTCGTTCTTTTTTTGTTTTTTTGTTCATTACAGTGTAACGACAGACCCCATTTTCCCACACCGGCCACTACACTACCAAGACTTTTGCTTTATCTAGCCTGAAGACTCTCAAGATGATAACAAGCCGTACTCCTTACAGATTGTCCCATTTTTCCTCCGATACGACTAAATAACAAGCAAATAATAGACAGAAATGTAAAAACAATTACGGATATATTGTAAGTGATTATTTATATATATAAAAGTCAATGTGTGTATGTGTGTATGCTCCAGCATCACTTCCAAATGACTGGAGCGACTTTCATGAAACTCGGTACACATGTTTCTCATTGGTCGACTAAAAATACCGTAAGGGTGAAATCAGCCGTAACCCACGCCCTTCTGGGTCAGGTGAGGGGTAATCTCGTGGTCTTGTATGCATATTATCATCCAGTTGACACTCGGAACGACCACCAGAGGGCGACCTGGAGGTGACTGCCAGCATTCTTTATGTATGAGCGCTGCCACCGCACTCCTGATGCTTTTGAAATTAAGTAGAGTTGGCTGAGCTGGCATCCCAACTATTTTTGGGAGTCATTCTGTCTTTGCGACTCGAACAGCCATATATATATATCTTATATATATATAAACGTCTACGCGTGTGTGTGTGTCTGTCCAGCCCGGAAGTGAGAGGTAGAGGTAAGGGCTCCAGCTCAGAGGATACGGAAGCGAGGCCGCATAGCTGCTAATGCACAAACAAGGTGAGCACGTCGGCAACACAAATCCTCCTAGGAGAGAAATGGCCAGAGTAGTTCTGACTTTCTAGGAATAATATATATATTGTGGCAAGAGGCTGTATATATCGTATTTACATGTATACCACGCACACATTTTTTCCTGAAAATTAGCATTAGAAAATCAGGTGCGCGTCATACACGAGGAAATGTAATTCTGTAATATTTACTTCTGCTTGGGCTCGCTCTTGCGCTCTCTCTCTCTCTCTCGCTCACTTGCTCTCTCTCTCTCTCTTGCTCGCTCGCTTGCTCGGGCACTCACACGCTCTCTCTCTCTCTCTCTCTCTCTCGCTCGCTTGCGCTCTCTCTCTCTCGCTCGCTTGCTTGCTCGGGCACTCACACGCTCTCTCTCTCTCTCTCTCTCTCTCTCTCTCTCTCTCTCTCTAAATGCTTCCTATACAATCACAACACGCGTTGTACAAAATTAGGGTGCGCGTCTTACACAAGGGTGCATGGTACACGAGTAAATATGGTATATATATCTACATACAGTGGAAAACTGTAGTCGCAACCCGATTTGGTCGTGACCCAAAGTCATTTCCCCCATAGGATTGTATGTAAATACAATTAATCCATTCCGGACGGTACAAACTGTATGTAAATAATTTTTTTTTTAAAGATTTGTAAGCACAAAAATAGTTAATTATACCACAGAATGCACAGTGTAATAGTAAACTAAATGTAAAACAGTTGTAATAGTAAACTAAATGTAAAATCTTGAACAACAGAGAAAACTAACCTTGCAGTCTCTTTAAAAACATGCCCGGTGCATTCTTTAACTGCCTTCTTGCTCTCTCGCTCGCTCGCAGGGAATACACATGGAGAGACTGAACACGTGCGGAAATCATCGGCGCGTACAAACCGGAAGGGAAACTGGCTTGTTCATCACCCGAGTGTGTAGTCGTGAACAGATGCAAAACTTTGGCGAACTTTTGGCCATAACCCGATTCGTACGTGTTCAGAGACGTTCGTGACCTGAGGTTCCACTGTATATATATATAAATCTATATATATAAAAGCCAAATACCACTGACTCACCCATCACGAAATCTCCCGAACCATGAGGACTTTGGACTTGAAATCTGGAATGTAGGTTACCCTTGGCCCACAGGTGCTTGCCAGGAAATGGTTTTAAAAATTTCGTGGTCCAAGTGTGTTCTGTCTGTATGTCTGTCCGCTTTTCACGAGAGAATTACTTAATGGATTTAGATCTGGTTGTTATCTATAATTTGCTTGAACTTTCCAGTTGATTTTGCAACTTCTCTCATCACGCTAAGCACCAGAGTTTGCTTGTGGTACCGATGTATTTATGCCAGTGTTTCTCAACCTTTAAGTATTTGCGACCCTAGTTTTCATAACAGTTTTAATTGCGCCCCCCCCCTAACATTTTTTTGAAATTGTAAAAGACGAATAAGGAGACAGCATAAAGGTTTGGGGTTTCCAGCCCCGTATACTGTAGAATTATCCACAACAAAAGATAATCAATTGGTCAAAAATACATAAACAAAAGTTCACATATGCACGACGGCGAAAATGGCATTGGCGGCCATTTTATGAAGGAGGAGCTGGAAGTGGAGGAATGCTGGGAAGGAACCGTGAGGGAAGATGGGATCGATGATGTCAGGAACAATGGAGGAGGAAGGGCGGAAGTAACGTGCTGCGGGAAAATGAGGCTTATGGTGGCGGAGCGTCTTTTTTTTCTGCAAGAAAGCAAAGGAGAAAAGTTAGTACCCCGCCACTCCCTGCCGGCGAATGTCTTCCGAAGCATGTTACGGTCCGTCCACGGTCTCCTACTCGCACGTGCGTGACACGACCCCCCTATCAGCCCAAGACCGTCAGGTCGGGCGGACCTAACCGAGAGGTCATGGATACGAGAGAGGGCATCGGCATTGGCTTGAAGGTTGCCGCGACGATAAGTGACAGTGAACTTATACGGTTGCAAGTCCAGAAACCACCTGGTGACCTGTGGATTCGACTCCTTGTGTAGGGTCATCCACTGAAGCGCAGCGTGATCAGTCACCAGAGTGAATTCGCGACCCAACAGGTAGTAACGGAGATGGGTCACTGCCCACTTAATGGCCAAGGCTTCCCTCTCCACTGCCGCATACCTGCTCTCTCAGTCCAGCAGTTTCCGGCTTAAGTACATCACAGAGTGTTCGACACCCTCGACGCTTTGGCTCAACACGGCACCCAGGCCTGTGTCCGAAGCGTCGGTCTGGAGAATAAAAGGGAGCCCAAAATCAGGTGTCCTTAATACAGGTGCCGACGTTAGGGCCTTTTTCAGGTCACTGAATGCGTGTTCCACCTTGTCGTTCCATACCACGTATAAGGGAGTGCCCTTCTTTGTTAAATCGGTCAAGGGTGCTGCCCTTTCGGAGAAACAGGGTACGAACCAGCGGTAGTACCCCGCCAACCCCAAGAAAGCCTGCACCTGTCTCTTGGTATTTGGACGGGGCCATTCCAAGATGTCCTTGATTTTTGAACATTGTGGTCTCACCTGTCCTTGTCCCACCAGGTAGCCTAAATACTTGGCCTCCTTCAAGCCAAAAAAAGACAAGGGTTAATGTGGAGGCCGGCTTTAGCTAGTGTTGCGAGGACAGCAGAGACCTGCAATAGATGCTCCTTCCAGGTGCCGGAATAGATGACGTCAGGAACAATGGAGGAGGAAGGGCGGAAGTAACGTGCTGTGGGAAAATGAGGCTTATGGTGGCGGAGCGTCTTTTTTTCTGCAAGAAAGCAAAGGAGAAAAGTTAGTACCCCGCCACTCCCTGCCGGCGAATGTCTTCCGAAGCGTGTTAAGGTCCGTCCGCGGTCTCCTACTCACGCGTGCGTGACAAAATGTAGATGCATATTTTATTATACCTACTTAACTTTTATCAACATTTATCTAACTCTGTATTTATTGTTCTAGTATCAGAATGTAGTTTAAGTTCATTTGTTTTGGTTCCAACAGATGTTTTTTTCATATTTTTGATTCTTGTTTTCTTTTTTTCACATCTTCGCGTCCCCCTTTTTTGTTACTTCGCGCCCCCCTAGGGGGTCCCACCCTACAGGTTGAGAACCACTGATTTATGCAAATCCAAGAGAGAGGCTGTGGGCCAAGAGCAGCCTTCCTCATTCCCTCACCAGCCTCTGTTCGAACATCTCACCACGTGTTGGAGGGCACCTTGCCAATGCTTAGCTAGTGATACCTGTTTGTTCAGCAGACATTATCATCTACAGACTGTTAAGGAGTGACGTTTGACGTTTTTGAGAGATGGAGATCAGAGTTCCATGTGTTTTAGAGGGTAGCTGCTGATTGCCAGAGATATCATGGCCATGTGCTTTCCCATCAAAACTGAACACGATCAAATATAATGCCAGCGTCTGTTGATTTTTAAAGTTTGTCCTGCTTCATTACTATGTGGGCAAAGCCAAGGGGTACAGCTAGTACTGTATATACACACAAGTACAGACGAACACTTCATAATATGTAAATGCACACAAACCACCACTATCCCAGTAACACCCGTGAATATTTTTATATATATATTGTGGACTGTGCCCGGCAGTTTATCCTGGCCAAGTCCCCCAAGCCGCCAGATGGAGCCCTCCCTGCAGTATGGAGGTGCCCCTAAGACCAGCAGGGAGTCATGGACTATGTAGTTTTTATCCTCAGCCATGCTGGATACCACAGGGGCTGCAAGAGGGAGCTGCAGGGAGGACCAAAGACTTATTTGTACACTATGACCCGGAAGTTCGTCATAGGAAGAGCGACGGACTTCCGGGATGAAGAAAAGTACTTTTTACCTGACCCGGAAGTGATACAAGATCACATGGACTGGGGACTGGGAACACTTCCGGGTCAGGGAATATAAAAGGACTGAGGGAACTCCCAGACGGCGAGCTGAGTTGGGTGGTAGAAGGGCAACGCGTCTGGGAGTGGAGGATTGTGATTATTGATTGGTTATTGAGTATTGATTTATGAATAGTGTGGAGTGGAGGGTGCTTAATGCACGTAATTATTATAATAAAATGAATTATTGTGGCACTTTTACCAGGTGTTTGGCGTGGTACCTGAGGGTTCAAGGGAGCACTACTGCCCCTACTGCGACTATATATATATATATATATATATATATATATATATATATATTTAATACATGAGCATACAGATATTCAACAATAATACTATTTACAAAAACGCTCCCTTGCCCCTAAACAGTAAATGAATTATCACAGCACATAAACACAGGGGGGTGTTCTGCTCCTACTCTGTTCAATGTTTGTATGGACTGGGTGTTGGGCACGGTCGTGGGGTCCAGCGGCTGGGGGCATCTGTTGGTGAAGAAAGTTTAACGGATCTTGACTTTGCTGACGATGCTGTGATCTTCGTGGAGTCAATGGAGTGAATGATCGGGGCTCTCGAGAGACTGAGTGAGGGGTCTGAGTGTCTGGGCTTGCAAGTGTCCTGATAAAAACCAAACAGCCAGGCCTTTAATGACCTGTTGGGCACGGCCATCAGTAGTGTGTCTGTCTGCGGAGAGACAGTGTCGACCTCGTCATTGAGAGGTTTACTGACCTCGGCAGTGACATTCATGTGACTCTGGTGACTCTTCCTATGAAGTCAGTAGACGGATTGAGAGAGCATGGGGGTGGTCATGAGGTCGCTGGAAAGGGGTGTGTGGTGCCCCCAAAAGGACGAAGGTCCAAGTCTTTAGAGTTGTGGTGCTTCCTGTTTGTGAGACATGGACGCTGTCCAGTGACCTGAGAAGAAGACTGGACTACTTTGGTACTGTGTGTGTCTCTCCGGAAAATCCTTGGGTATCATTGGTGTGACTTTGTGTTGTTCATGGAGTCCCGAATGGGGCACATTACTTGCATTGTGAGGGAGCCTCAGATACGACACTACGGCCATGTGGCGTGTTTCCCCCGAGGGTGATCCGGCTCATAAGATCCTCATTGTTGGGGACCCAAGTGGCTGGACCAAGCCAAGACGTCACCCACGTAACACCTGGCTGCGGCAGATAGAGGGTCATCTCCTGAGGGTACGACTGGACCGCATGTCTGCCTGGGGGGTTGCCAACCGGGATCACGAGCTGTTTCGACATGTAGTGGGTGAGGGAGCCTCAGATACGACACTACGGCCATGTGGCGTGTTTCCCCCGAGGGTGATCCGGCTCATAAGATCCTCATTGTTGGGGACCCAAGTGGCTGGACCAAGCCAAGACGTCACCCACGTAACACCTGGCTGCGGCAGATAGAGGGTCATCTCCTGAGGGTACGACTGGACCGCATGTCTGCCTGGGGGGTTGCCAACCGGGATCCCGAGCTGTTTCGACATGTAGTGGGTGCGGCGACACGCTGTACCAGTTCATGCTCCCCAACTTGAACTTGATAAACACGATCACAGATTGATAATAAACAGCAGATGAAATGTATATGATAAGTGAGTCCCAAAGCTGTAAAAGTCCGGCGGATATTGACGACTGGCTGATGTGATACCTTGCTTCCTCCCGACAATACAAAAACAACCTCACCGTATGTGTCCTCAGGAATGGTTGGTGTGAATCCAAAACCCAGGGCTTCTCTGCACAGGTTGCTGTAAATGTTGATCAGGATCTTAAAAAAAGCAAGTAATGGAATGGCACAATAAACGGGATGATGGGTGGAAATGACTGTAAATAATGGCTCTTTCCATCACGCTCTTCGTTCACGTTCTCCCTCTCTCTTACTCTCTCCTCGCTCCTCTGTCCTTTATGCTCCTCTAGTTTAAATAATGACATTCCTGGATGTAATTGATGGAAAACAACATGTCATTTCCGTCTCGAGGTTGCGGTCTCCCTTCATCATCCTTCCCCTTTTATCTTACGGGGACAACATTTACTTATACACAACATACAGCATAGCAAATGTGACGATGAAAACAAGACGCACTCAGCACAGACTAAAAAACAAATAATTATTATTATTAGATAGATAGATAGATAGATAGATAGATAGATAGATACTTTATTAATCCCAAAGGGAAACTCACATACTCCAGCAGCAGCATACTGATAAAAAACAATATTAAATTAAAGAGTGATAACAATGCAGGTATAACAGACAATAACTTTGTATAATGTTAGCGTTTATCTCCCTGGGTGGAATTAAAGAGTCTCATAGTGTGGGGTCTCCTCAGTCTGTCAGTGGAGCAGGATGGTGACAGCAGTCTGGGGCTGAAGCTGCTCCTCTGTCTGGAGATGATCCTGTTCAGTGGATGCAGTGGATTCTCCATGATTGACAGGAGTCTGCTCAGCGCCCGTCGCTCTGCCACGGATGTCAAACTGTCCAACTCTGTGCCTACAATAGAGCCTGCCTTCCTCACCAGTTTGTCCAGGTGTGAGGCGTCCTTCATCTTTATGCTGTCTTCCCAGCACACCACCGCGTAGAAGAGGGTGCTCGTCACAACCGTCTGATAGAACATCTGCAGCATCTTATTGCAGATGTTGAAGGACGCCAGCCTTCTAATGAAGTATAGTCGGCTCTGTCCTCTCTTGCACAGAGCATCAGTATTGGCAGTCCAGTCCAATTTATCATCCAGCTGCACTCCCAGGTATTTATAGGTCTGTACTCTCTGCACAGTCACCTCTGATGATCACGGAGTCCATGAGGGGTCTGGTCCTCCTAAAATCCACCACCATTTCCTTGGTCTTGCTGGTGTTCAGGTGTAGGTGGTTTGAGTTGCACCATTTAACAAAGTCCTTGATTAGGTTCCTATAGTCCTCCTTCTGCCCACTTCTGATACAGCCCACCATAGCAGTGTCGTCAGCGAACTTTTGCACGTGGCAGGACTCCGAGTTGTAATGGAAGTCTGATGTATGTTGGCTGAACAGGACCAGAGAAAGTCCAGTCCCCTGCGGCGCTCCTGTGCTGCTGACCACAATGTCAGACCTGCAGTTCCCGAGACGCACATACTGAGGTCTGTCTGTAAGATAGTCCACGATCCATGGCACCAGGTGTGAATCTACTCCCATCTCTGTCAGCTTGTCTCTAAGGAGCAGAGGTTGGATGGTGTTGAAGGCGCTAGAGAAGGCCAGAAACATAATTCTTACAGCACCACTGCCTCTGTCCAGGTGAGAGAGGGATCGATGAAGCATATAGATGATGGCATCCTCCGCTCCCACCTTCTCCTGGTATGTGAACTGCAGATGGTCGAGGGCATGGTGGACCTGTGGCCTCAGGTGGTGAAGCAGCAGCCGCTTCATCACATGTGACGTCAGAGCAACAGGCCGGAAGTCATTCAGCTCACTAGGACGTAATACCTTTTGGACTGTGGTGATACAATACTCCGCTACAATGGGGTTGGCACCCTAACAAATTTAGCAGTGGGGCTCTAGATTTTCAGAGAGGTGGCATGAATACATAACTACATTACAAATAAAGCCCATCATTTTTTCAGTTGACAGTAAATAAGCCTGAGTGTACATAAGCAGCGGAGACAAGAGCAAACAGAACTTCACCGTGCAAAATGCGACGCTGCAGGGTCACACAGGAAGAACTAAGACTAAGGCAGGTGGTGGCAATCGAACACGTGGCATAAAAATAAAATGACCAAAAAAACAAATTTAAAAAGTAGGGCCGTTAATGCGCTGAACATTTCTGCAGTTACATTGTTTTTAACACCTCACCTAAATACATTAATTAAAATCCGGTTGCCGTATATGCTCACGTATAAGTCGGGTCTTGAAACCCGAAAAATCAATCATAAGATCAGATCCCGACTTATATGCCCGTTCAAAATTATGACACAAATTTTTTTTTTTTTTTTTACATCTTCTTGCCTCGTCCAATCTCGCACCAGTTTCTCAGATGCAGCGTGGTTACTAATTTCTTTCGCCATTTCGATGACTTTTCATTTAAAACCAGCTTCATATTTTCTTCTGATCGCAGATAAGGGATGCTCTTACGATGAAGGTGTATGAGGGAGTGACATACAGAAAACACAAAACAGTGCAAACATCGCTTCGGAATAGTTTGGGTATTACCGTGTGGTCGCATAGGCACAATACATAGAGTTAAAAAGGCTGTGTGCTCCGTGGTTACTCTCTCAGCTGGACGCGAGTATATCATAATCTCTTGGACCAATAGCACGAGTTTTCCGCATTCGACTTATACGACCGACATTATAAAATACAGGAAATTATACGGTAAAATGATACGAGTTATCTGCAGGAGAACTTAAAACGCGAGTATATACGGTAATCTGACTTCACTATGCACGTTGTCAATGAAGCAGCACCAGATGGATCCAAGTCTATTAATATTGTCACACATGCGTGTTTAAGTTAGCGAAAAGGTTAAGGGTGTTGGTCTGAGCAAAGAATGAGTGGGGCTGGCTGGAGGAAGGATCTGGATCCCTTTCCTTCCACGGTTTCAGCAGATTCACGTGATATATCTGCTCGCTCAGCCGAACATTGGGTTATTTCACCAAATAGTCGACAAGCCCTTTCCTCTCCTTAACCTCGTATGGCCCCTGCCAATGAGCAAGTAGTTTAGAATGGGAGGTGGTAACCAACACCATGACCCAATTCCCCTGGTTGGAACTCCTGGAGCATCTTGCGACAGTCATAATAGTGGGCTTGTGCTGCTTGCACTTCCTCCATGTGACTTTATAGGATAGGTCGAATTTTACCAAATCTGTCGCGTAACTGCGCAATATACTCTAAAATATTAGTTGAGGGAAGAGCCTCTCCTTCCCAGCCTTCTTTCAAAATGTCCAATATACCCTGGGGTTGTCATCCATATAATAATTCAAATGGTGAGAACCCCATCGAGGCTTGAGGGACTTCCCTGTAGGCAAAGAGCATGAGGGAGAGGAGTTGATCCCAGCTCCTTCTGTCCCCGATGACCACCTTGCGAAGCATCAGTTTGAGAGTCTCATTAAATCTCTCAACTAGACCATCGGTTTGAGGATGATATACCGCGGTCTTTTAGATGCTTTATTTTAAGTAACTTGGCCATCTCCCTGAACGTCTCCGAGGTAAACGGCATTCCTTGGTCCATGAGGACTTCCTTAGGAATGCCGCTCGCATAGAGACCCCTATCAGTTCCCGTGTGATGGCTTTGGAATTAGCTGAGCATAATGGAACAGCTTCTGGATACCGGGTTGCATAATCCATGAGGACTAATATATATTTATGTCCGTGGGCTGAGGGTTCCAAGGGTCCTACGATATTGACCCATCCATCCATCCATCCATTCTCTTCCGCTTATCCGAGGTCGGGTCGCGGGGGCAGCAGCTTAAGCAGAGAGGCCCAGACTTCCCTCTCCCCAGCCACTTCTTCCAGCTCTTCCGGAGAATCCCAAAGGCGTTCCCAGGCCAGCCGGGAGACATAGTCCCTCCAGCGTGTCCTGGGTCTTCCCCGGGGCCTCCTCCCGTTTGGACGTGCCCGGAACACCTCACCAGGGAGGCGTCCCAGGAGGCATCCTGATCAGATGCCCGAGCCACCTCATCTGACTCCTCTCGATGCGGAGGAGCAGCGGCTCTACTCTGAGCCCCTCCCGGATGACTGAGCTTCTCACCCTATCTTTAAGGGAAAGCCCAGACACCCTGCGGAGGAAACTCATTTCAGCCGCTTGTATTCGCGATCTCGTTCTTTCGGTCACTACCCATAGCTCATGACCATAGGTGAGGGTAGGAGGTAGATCGACTGGTAAATTGAGAGCTTTGCCTTACGGCTCAGCTCCTTTTCACCACGACAGACCGATGCAGAGCCCGCATCACTGCGGATGCCGCACCGATCCGCCTGTCGATCTCACGCTCCATTCTTCCCTCACTCGTGAACAAGACCCCAAGATACTTGAACTCCTCCACTTGGGGCAGGATCTCTCCCCCAGCCCTGAGAGGGCACTCCACCCTTTTCCGGCTGAGGACCATGCTCTCGGATTTGGAGGTGCTGATTCTCATCCCAGCCGCTTCACACTCAGCTGCGAACCGATCCAGAGAGAGCTGAAGATCACGGCCTGATGAAGCAAACAGGACAACATCATCTGCAAAAGCAGTGACCCAATCCTGAGTCCACCAAACCGACCCCTTCAACACCCTGGCTGCGCTTAGAAATTCTGTCCATAAAAGTTATGAACAGAATCGGTGACAAAGGGCAGCCCTGGCGGAGTCCAACTCTCACTGGAAACGGGCTCGACTTACTGCCGGCAATGCGGACCAAGCTCTGACACCGGTTGTACAGAGACCGAACAGCTCTTATCAGGGGTCCGTACCCCATACTCCCGAGCACCCCCACAGGATTCCCGAGGGACACGGTCGAATGCCTTTTCCAAGTCCACAAAACACATGTAGACCGGTCGGGCAAACTCCCATGCACCCTCCAGGACTCTGCTAAGGGTGAAGAGCTGGTCCACTGTTCCGACCAGGACTAAAACCACACTGTTCCTCCTGAATCCGAGGTTCACTATCCGACGGACCCTCCTCTCCAGAACCCCGAATAGACTTTTCCAGGGAGGCTGAGGAGTGTGATCCCTCTATAGTTGGAACACACCCTCCGGTCCCCTTTTAAAGAGGGGACCACCACCCCGGTCTGCCAATCCAGAGGCACTGTCCCGATGTCCATGCGATGTTGCAGAGACGTGTCAACCAAGACAGTCCTACAACATCCAGAGCCTTAAGGAACTCGGTATCTCATCCACCCCGGGCCCTGCCACCAAGGAGTTTTTTTACCACCTCGGTGACTTCAGTCCCAGAGATGGGAGAGCCCACCTCAGAGTCCCCAGGCTCTGCTTCCTCATTGGAAGGCATGTTAGTGGGATTGAGGAGGTCTTGAAGTACTCCTCCCACCACCCACAACGTCGAAGTGAGGTCAGCAGCGCACCATCCCCACCATATACGGTGTTGACACTGCACTGCTTCCCTCCTGAGACGCCGGACGGTGGACCAGAATCTCCTCGCCGTCCAAAGTCGCTCTCCATGGCCTCCAAACTCCTCCCATGCCCGAAGTTTTGCCTCAGCAACAACCGAAGCCGCGTTCGCTTGGCCTGCCGGTACCTATCAGCTGCCTCCAGAGACCCACAGGACAAAAAGTCCTATAGGACTCCTTCTTCAGCTTGACGGCATCCCTCACGCGGTGTCCACCAACGGGTTCGGGATTGCCGCCACGACAGGCACCGACCACCTTGCGGCCACAGCTCCGTCAGCCGCCTCAACAATAGAGGCACGGAACATGGCCCATTCGACTCAATGTCCCCACCTCCCTCGGGGCGTGGTTGAAGTTCTGCCGAGGTGGGAGTTGAAGCTACTTCTGACAGGGGACTCTGCCAGCCGTTCCCAGCAGACCCTCACAACACGCTTTGGGCCTACCAGGTCTGACCGCATCTTCCCCACCATCGAAGCCAACTCACCACCAGGTGGTGATCAGTTGACAGCTCCGCCCCTCTCTTCACCCGAGTGTCCAAGACATATGGCCGCAAGTCCGACGACACGACCACAAAGTCGATCATCGACCTGAGGCCTAGGGTGTCCTGGTGCCAAGTGCACATATGAACACCCTTATGCTTGAACATGGTGTTCGTTATGGACAATCCGTGACGAGCACAGAAGTCCAATAACAAAACACCGCTCGGGTTCAGATCGGGGCCATTCCTCCCAATCACGCCCTTCCAGGTCTCACTGTCATTGCCCACGTGAGCATTGAAGTCTCCCAGCAAAACGAGGGAATCCCCAGAAGGTATGCCCTCTAGCAACCCCTCCAGAGACTCCAAAAGGGTGGATACTCCAAACTGCTGTTCGCGCACGCACAAACAACAGTCAGGACCCTTCCCCACCCGGGCGGAGGGAGGCCACCCTCTCGCCCACCGGGTAAACCCCAATGCACAGGCTCCAGTGGGGGCAATAAGTATGCCCACACCTGCTCGGCCCTCACCGGGCAACTCCAGAGTGGTAGAGAGTCCAGCCCCTCTCAAGGAGATTGGTTCCAGAGTCCAAGCTGTGCGTCGAGGTGAGTCCGACTATATCTAGCGGAACCTCTCGACCTCGCGCACTAGCTCAGGCTCCTTCCCTTCAGAGAGGTGACATTCCACGCCCCAAGAGCCAGTTTCTGTAGCCGAGGATCAGACCGCCAAGGTCCCGCCTCGCCACCACCCAACTCACATTGCACCCAACCTCCTTGGCCCCTCCCATAGGTGGTGAGCCCATGGGGACGATATTGTCAAAGTCAAAGTCAAAAGTCAAAGTCAAAGTGAACTTTATTGTCATCTCAACCATATACAAGTATACAGATAGACGAAATTGCGAAGCTCAGGGTCCACAGTGTAACAACATGATGTGCAAATAGTAAATTAAAAATAGAATAAAAATTTTAAAATTTATAATTAAAACACAAACAAACAAGACAAGACATTGTGCAAAGATAGGACAAACAAGTAGCAGCAATATTGATGTGTAAGATATGTAATATAATAAGTAAATAAATAATAAATAATAGATATAGATAATACAGAAATTATCAGTGTATGAAAATAGTTGTTTAAGACGTGTGTAAACAATGACAGGTCAGAATGTTTCATAAATCCTTAGAGGTCAGTATGAGATTTTCAGTTCTTTGCAGGACTGTGGTTTTCATGTATAAAAGTTCTGTTTTGTAGAGGAGGTTGAGGCCGTGTGGAAGGTCCCAGGGGGCAGCCTGGTGTTAAGGAGTCTAACAGCTTGGGGTAAAAACTCTCTTGCAGCCTCGCAGATTTGGCTTTGATGCTGCAATATCTTCTCTTGGATGGCAGAAGTGTGAAAAGTCCATGTGAGGGGTGTAAGGGGTCCTGCACAATGCTGCAGGCCTTGCGGACACAGCGTTTGTAAAATATGTCTTGTAGTGAAGGGAGAGGCACCCCAATAATGTTCTCTGCTGTCTTCACTATCCTTTGCAGGCGCTTGCGGTCGGATATGTTGCAGTTGCCATACCAGACAGTGATGCAGCTGGTCAGGACACTCTCTATGATGCCTCTGTAGAACATGGTGAGGATGGAAGGGGGAAGACGTGCTTGATTCAGCCGCCTCAGGAAGTGTAGTCTCTGCTGGGCTTTCTTGATTAGTGATGAGGTGTTATGTGTCCACGTAAGTTCCTCAGTTAAGTGCACACCGAGGAACTTGGTACTCCTAACAATCTCCACATCTAAACCGTTGATGCTGAGCGGGATGTGAGCAGGACGTGATTTTCTGAAGTCCACGATTATCTCTTTTGTTTTGACCCCTATTCTTTCAAACAGGACATCAATTAAGTGGAGGGGAACGAGAGGAGCATGGTCCCTCCTAGGAATTTGCCATAGTTGACACTCTGGGCAAGAGATACAAAAGCGGCACACCTCCTTGTTAATTCCCGGCCAATAAAATCGGACATTAACTCGCTGTAATGTTTTTTCGGTGCCCAGGTGGCCTCCTAGGAGGTGGGCATGTGCTAATTCATAAACCTGCCGTCAGAAGGTTCGCAAAATCAGCAACAACTTCCGTACCTCCCCCTCATGTTCACTGACCCGATATAACAAATCATTTTCAATAACAAAGTGGGGGCCCTGTGGCATCGGTTGATTGGTGCATTGGCCGTTGACTATTACCACTTCATTTTTTGGGAGTCATCATTTCATTGCTCCCTTTTAAACGAGGCCGGCGTTTGTCTAAATTGAAAACTTAGATCAGAGAGAGAGTCTGGTCTGACCTCAAAGGGCGGGGAGTCAGCCCGATCCGTCGAAACACACTCTGTTGACGTAATGGTTTGCGACGAACCGGGAGCCTCCCCATCCACCTCTTGGCTTCCCACACTGCTCTCTGCTGGCTGAGTACATGGCATGGAAACACCCTGCGATGTATTATTCCCATCTGTTACTAAGTCCAAATTAGTATCGGGAGGGAGTAGTACTTCACCGCTTTTAATATTAGACCAGTCCCGCCCTAGAATCACAGCAAAAGGGGATTTCCGGAGGACCGCTACGGGGATTTTTTTTAGCAGTCCTCCCTTACTGATGAAACATCGGGCGGTTTTGTAGTATCGGATATCTCAGTGTATACAAGTTATACTGGTCTTTATATTTCTCCATTGTTGCGGCACTACGTACCAGTGGTCAACAATAGAGATGTTGCTACCAAAATCAAATTTTACTTTGAATCAATTCAGAATTACCACTCCCGTATGAGGCATTGACAGGGGGTTTGAAAGTGTGCACAATCCACCTCCCCCTCTCCACTTGCATCCCACCTTGTCCCCAAGTGAGTGGCTCGCCTGTGGCTCCGGGGACTCCGGTGCAAACTCCAGTTTATGTCAAGGGAGCAGTCTAGTAGGGACATAATGTCCATGGCATCCGTTAAAAGACCGTTCTGCTCTCTCAGACTGTAAGGCCGTCCGGAAGGTTTCTACAAGCGTGATGGGCAAATCCATAGTGCATTCCCCCCAGACCGGCTTGGCGAACGGCTCAGGTATATTATTAAAAATAAAGAGACAGGCCACTTTCTTTACTCTTTGGAAGGTGGAGCACTCAGAGGGATTTAACCACTCTGCCACCTTCTCCCAAAGAGCATCCACCTACTCTCGGGTAGATCTCCCTGAATCTAGTTTCCAGGTCCACAACAACCTCACCTGCTGGTCGGGGGAATCCCCACCTTTCTCTGGGATCTTGGCCCCGGCAGGGAGAATTGCCCTCTTGCCCGAGAAGGCATAATAAGTCCCTGTCACTTCCCCCACAGAGACCAGCCCACTTCTGTGTGTCCGCGACACTCTTCCTATGCAATTTATGTGGCCTGGAACTAGACAAAAGGAGCGGAGTCTGCACCGGGTCTTTCTGAAGTCTTGGACGAACCCCCCATCCAAAAATTCAGCCCCGGTACTCTCCCACCTGTTCATAATTCAGGTCCGATCCTGTTTTCTTCTGGAAAACTTCCATCCTGCCGACTACGCCACTGTAACAAGAAAACCCCAGAGACATTGGGAAGGTTTGGGGTAGCCACCCATATAACATTTCCCAGCTGCAAAATCTGTCCAAATGCAAAGACATGTTCACATAATCAAGTCCAAAACAGAACTTAGTATCATCTTAAGATGGCGGCTTTTAAACCCTCGCAGGGGAAGTGATGTCATCAGGGCGGAATTTCCCGAGAATGGTCTGCAAGAAATTGAAAGAGACAATTAGCCCACTTCACCACCCCCTGGTCATTTATTCAGGCTCTTTTGTTGTCCCCTAAACATGCGTGTGTGACAATATTCATCTTAAATGTGTTATCATGCTTTGTGTATGGAAATGGGGCAATGGCAAATGAATTATGATTTTATATATATATTGAATTATATGTTGATTTATAATTTATCATTTACTAGGGAGGCAATCCCCCCTGGCGCCTTCAGCACCCAAACCCACGTTGCGGCTAGAATATTAGTAAAATCTGTAAATGTACAAAAGAAAAATTATTATTTATTGTAGTCAAAAATCATGAAATTCTATAAATATGTAAAAGAAAAATTAACTATTATTTAACAGAGTAAAAATCATGAAATGAGAATAAAATATTTACTCTCATACCGAATGGAGTATTCCTGTTAAACTGAAGTCCACTATGCTAGATGAGTATTTATAAGAGACTTTAAATAAAAGTTAACAAACAATAACATTTATTATATATTCATATAGTTTATATATAGTCATACATACTACAACAGACAACAAGCATGGGCTGACATACCGACCGGGACACGGCACGATTTATTACCCAATCGGATGACAATGTAATTAAGGAACAGAGGAGACTTTGTATTCAGAGCAGTGGCTTCCCCAATACTCTAGATGGCAGCACACACAGACCAAGATTCCTACACAGATACCCGCAGAGCATAATGGGAGTTGTAGTCCCATGGGGCAGCCCAGTTGGGTCCTAGGAGGGCCACCATGGGGTGGTGTTGGGATGGGTGGTCCCTATTTTGTAAGACTTCTGATTGACTTCTATCAGGCTTTGCCCTTGCACCAGAAGCACTCCCGGGTCCAAGATGAAAGGAGCCGCTTTGCCACATCCAGTCAAATCGGAGCTGGGAGTGGAGGGAGGCAACACTCGCCTGGGAGGAGTGGAGGCACAAGAGAGAGGAAGAAAGAGGGAGATTGTTAAAGAGCCTTAATGTAAGGTATTTTCTAGTAATATATCTGTGTTATTTGAACCCAGGACTGGTCTAGTGTGGGTGTGTATGAGGTTTGGGAAGCTGTGATGCCACCTACTGGTGACAGTACATATGTATATATGAAACTAATGTACAATTATTAAACTATATATTTGTGCTGTACCACCTCCAGAACTACAATATAAACTATCCCTGAAAATGAATCAAATAAATGAAAACATTCCACTCATTTAAATGAAAGGTTCATAAGAATCTACTCAGCAAATTGAATCTTTCAAATTGAAAGGCCCATCACTAACACAAACAATAAAAAACAAGAAACACAATAAAGCCAATAAACAAATTCTAAGGTTAAACTCAAGTACTAAAGCACAGTCGGGGTCAGCTACTTCTTGTTTTCCCTTCCCCTGGATATCAAGCCCAGGTGTGTCCCTCTTTCATACCCGTTGCTCTGCTCAGCCATCGGGCCTACTCAGCCAGTGGAGAAGACAGCAAGTTTGGACAACCACCTTCATCCCTTTTCTCCACCACTGCCCTTTGGTGTATATGGGGACCTCCAAGTCCTGCTCTCTAATCCCACTGCCATTCTTCTGTATCTGTGGTAGCATCCAATGCTCAGCAGAAGAACCTACCCTGGAGTTTCGTTACGCTTCCCTGACTGCTTTGCCTCTGTTCCACCGCACCGGGATCATCCTCAGTCCTGATGTTTACTTCCTCCCTTTTCGTCTGTTCATTAGTTTTACTTCCATTCTTTTCAATTCCCTCTTCTTCCTCTTTGCTTATCTTTCGCTCTCAGATCCCTTTTATTCCCCAGTGAGTGCAAGCTGGGCAAACGACCCACAGAGCCCAGAAAGGGGACAACTGCGCTAACAAATCTCATGCACGTTCAGCACAATTATCAAATTCCCTCATCAAGACCACCAACACCACACGGCTTTCCTCCTGCACAGCTACACTCATGGGGTCTGTGCTGCCGCCTCATTGCTTTTAATTAAGACCATATACCACCAATGGACCTCTAACTCACTTTACCAGGGAGATATGAAAAGCACTATATTATATATACATATGAAAGACACTATGAAATAGACAGACAGATAAATATGAAAAGTATGTGCATGAATATGAAAAATATCATGTTATGTATATATATATATAAAAGGTACTATATAAAAGATAGATAGATAGATAGATATGAAAGGCACTATATTATATATAAAGATGATAGGGACTATATAATGGATATATTGATATGAAAGTCACCATATAACAGATGGATATGAAAACCATTATACTGTATAATAAATAAATATGAAAAACAGAATAAAATAGTTAAATAAATATGAAAATCATTTTGGCATAGACAGATAGATGTGAAAGGCACTATATAAAAGATAGATAGATAGATAGATATGAAAGGCACTATAGATAGATATTTTTTTAAATGACCTTTATTATGAACATAAAAAGAAAAATATTAACAGTATACACAGTCAAAAGACAAACAAGCCCAATATTTAGGATAAAACAAAAAGGTATATATCAGACAACCTCCACTATTCCCCCTTTACACTCCTCCTACTCTGCACATTAATTAAAAAATGTTGTTGATGCCCACCACTACTTTTCATTCCCAGTTGATCACCAGTTCACCCCCCTCCACAGCACACAGGACCTGTCATGTCTCCCACATGTCACTGAACATTTCTAAATTGTTTGTTAGTTTATGGTACATGAATTCAAGTTTCAGTCGACTTTTAATTAAAACTTTGAAGAGCAGCAGAGCGTCGGTCCTCATGAGGTTTTTCTCTTTACTTCTCTTCGTTTTTAAGATTGCCATCTTGGCCTGTCCTAAGAGGAAATTCCCAATATCATTTGATAATAATACCAAAGACAAAACAAATTTTTGAGAACTTAAACCCAAAATCACTAAGAAGACCTGCTAAGAACATGAACAACGGCCTCAGGCATTCACAGTGAATGAAGAGGTGAAAGATGGTCTCCCTCGTGTCACAGAATGGGCACTGGTCAGTCTCTGAAGCTTTAATTGTATTCAGAAATCAGTTTGTGGCTAAGGCCGAGTGTGTTTTCCTCCACTGTAGATCCCCAAGTCTTTTCTGCAATGGGACTTTATAAAAAGCCATCAATGCTGGTGTGATGTTCTCTGAGACCGGCAGTTCTTTCATCCACAGTGCAACTGGCAACTCTTTTAACTGATTATAAAATGTCACTTTGACACACATTTTATACAGTTCTTTTTTTAAAAACAGTTCAAAGTCTTTCTCAACCAGAGAACCAAAACTGAGAGATTGTCCATGACTGTCAGTGTGGTCAGTGACATTTGGCTTTACAATAACAACGGGCGATGTCATCTCAGCCTCTGGAGTCCTCTCACCTGTGAAGTACTCGGCACACAGAGAACTTGCGCCTGACCTCCACAGTGCTGTTTTTACCTGACTGAGAAACTGAATAGATGGATAGATAGATAGATAGATAGATAGATTGATATGAAAGGCTAGATAGATAGATAGATAGATAGATAGATAGATAGATAGATAGATAGATATGAAAGGCACAATAGATAGATAGATAGATATGAAAGGCACTATAGATATATAGATATGAAAGGCACTATTGATAGATAGATAGATAGATATGAAAGGCACTATAGATAGATAGATAGATAGATAGATAGATAGATAGATAGATATGAAAGGCACTATAGATAGATATGAAAGGCACTATATAACCTATATAACTATAGCCCCCCTTCCTATACAGCATGTAGCTGGTGGGAGTGTTGATTAGAATGATTGCTTATCAGAGGTGCTCGCTGTCCGGTGGGTCACTTGCTTGAGACCCTGCAGATGTCGTGACACTTACTCGCTCGCAGGACATCCCGTTCGAAGCCGGAAGCTCCTTTCCTGCCGCGCGCCCTGTGGTTTTCTCCGTGACCCCCAGCCTTCTGTGCCCCCCACCCTCTGACAGTTTTAGTGCAGGAAGCGTTTCCTGACCTTTTTTCTTTATCACACTGTATAGGTAGAATTGCATTAGGCATTTCACAAAATTATTTCCAGTTCCTTAAAAAGTATATTGTAATGTTTAATTAAGTACTCCTCGAACTGCTTGTGACAATAAGACACCGCGGGCTCAATGGAGGCTCAGTTTCACAGCGTTGTTCGTGGGACTGGCCAAATGACTGGTCAACTGATTGATGACTGACTGACTGACTGACTGACTGACTGATGGCCCCTATTCCCGAATCGCCTCGGGGGTGTCCGTGTGCGGAATGCGAACGTTTCGCCAATAACTGCGTGGTTTATTGATGGGAGTCTTTCTCCGATTTAAACGAGTGATCGACATTGTAACTACAAATCTTGAAATGACTTTGTGTCAGCATACGAAGCCTCGAACTGATCCGAGACACGCAGAGCCGCGTACAGCAAAAGAGGGTCTGCGTGTTAACCCAACAATGTGCCGGTCCCGCAAGTATTGCCTCCTCTCGTTCGCTCACAGGGCTGTCTTAACGATTGCCTTGCCTTTCACGTTTCTGTTGCCCGTCACCCCGGTACGATCCAGGCGATAACGAACGTTTGCGACATTAACAGCACTCAGATAATGGCCGTTTCACTAGACCGGGTGTCATTAAATTGATATTTTTAGGTTCCCCGTGTAAGTGTTGGATTCACCAGGGATTCCCTCTTCCTTCCAAGGTGCACTTTGTTGTGTGTGATGGAATGACGAAACAAGGTCGCTGCGAAGTAAAGAAGTCGGAGTAGTCACTAGAGCAGACGGTGGGTTGCTTTCCTCAAATGGATAAGGAACCAAACCCACGTAACTTGATGAATTGACGAGTCTAAGCGAATGTGAACAACCAGGCCGGCGTCCCGTCCAGAGATCCCTCATGTCCTACACACGTACTGTCTGGGTGGGCTCCGTAAGAAAGTGTAATATACGTCTTTATTCACTTACAACTTGCAATCCCAGCCAGAGGAGATGCACAAACCAGTGTGTTTCTTCGTGCCGGTCCCAAGCCCCGACAAAGATGATCCGCTGTGAAAACATCTAACGGCAGCAGCCGAACGGGAAAAGAAAAAGATTTGCTAACAACTTGTCTGAAAAGAGTTAACAGCAATCGTTTTTAATAAATTGCTTTGCTAATTGGAGTTATTTTCCTATTTGCGTTCTCATTGAACCTCTAACGTTAAAATTTAGCCAACACCCTAGTATTTTAAACTTCCAGTTAGCCATATACCTTACGATAGTGGTAATAGTTTAGTTGTTATTATACCAAGGCATCTCTGTACTATATACATTTAAATCAAATCAATAAAATAATTAAACAAACTCAATACAATCACAAAATTCATTGAACCTGAAATACAATATTTATCTTAACATAGGAAGCTTTACCCATAACTCCTCTTCACTTAGTGTATGCAAATAAAGCAATCGAACTTTCCAAACAATCCACAGCCTCACAGTTTTGTTTTTTTTTTTCAACGAGAGATGAACTACGGAGGACCCCTTTAACGTGGCAAGTGCGAACGGCACAGATGGACGTGACCAACAGAGAAGGATATATGGAAAGTTTTAACACAAGATTTCATGTAAGCCCATTTCGGATATGATTATAGTTGGAATTAAATTAGCGTTTGGCAACGCGTTCAAGAGTTGCTGTGTGTGTCTGTTATGCTACAGTTTGAAAATTATTATCATTATTGTTAGTAGTAGTCAGCCAATCTCCAACCCGCTACATCCTAACACAGTCTCACGGGGGTCTGCAGAAGCCAATCCCAGCCAGCACAGGGAGCAAGGCAGGAACAAATTCCCGGGCAGGTCGACAGCCCACCGCAGGGCACACACATCAGGGACAATTTAGGATCGCCAATGCACCTAACCTGCATGTCTTTGGACTGTGGGAGGAAACCGGAGCACCCGGAGGAAACCCACGCAGACACGGGGAGAACATGGAAACTCCATGCAGGGAGGACCAAGGAAGCAAATCCAGGTCTCCTTACTGCGAGGCAGCAGCGCTACCAATACGCCACCATGCTGCGTAGTAGTAGTAGTAGTAGTAGTAGTAGTAGTAGTAGTAGTAGTAGTAGTAGTAGTAGTAGTAGTAGTAGTAGTAGTAGTAGTAGTAGTAGTAGTAGTAGTAGTAGTAGTAGTAGTAGTAGTAGTAGTAGTTTAGATTTTCTTCTTTCGACAGCTCCCGTTAGATTAGATAAACTTTATTAATTCCATGGAGAAAGTCAGATGTAAACAGCAGCAGTAACATAAAAAACAGTTATATGGACAAATAATACAATCAATCAATATTGTACAGAAATTTCAAAATAAACTGTAAGAGTACTTCAGGATAAAGCACTGAATTGCCTGATAGCAGTGGGCAGAAAAGACCCGCTTCTTGGCACACTGTGGAGGAATGAGCCTGTGGCTAAAAGAGCTGCAAGAAAGAGTACCACCGGGAGGGGATTTTTCATGATGGCATCCAATTTTGCCCCCATCCTCTTTTCCCACAGCAGCTTCCAGTGTGTCCGGGTTCACCCTGTGATGGACCAGCCATTCCTAATACATTTCTTTGGGCATTGTGTTTGCTTCCCCAGTGTAGAACACCGCACTGGCGACTATGGACTGCTAGAACATTTCCAGCATCAAAAGACCTGAGTCTCCTTTGGAAGTCTAGCCTGCTCTGGCCCATCTTGTCCAGCACCACTGTGTTGTCAGATCAGTCCAGTTTAGTGTTTACATGGACCCCTAGGTACTTGTAGCTCTGCACCAACTCCTTGTCCTCCTCCCTGACCGGTCTCAGAGGCTTCTTGGCACACTGGAAGTCCACCACCAGCTCTTCTGTCTCGCTGATGTATATTTGTAGGTTGTTGTCCCTTCACCACAAGATGAAGTCCTCCATGATTTTTCTGTACTCTGACTGACCTCCGTTATTAATGCAGCCCATGATGGATGGCTCATCTGAACATTTCTGTAGATTGGAAGGTGCTGGTACTCTACTGTTGTGTATAGAGGGGTGAACAGGAATGGGGGCAGGACAGGTCCCTGAGGTGCTTCAGTGTCACATCCCACCATTAATGAAACACAGTCAGTCCCTCCGCCTCACAAACTGCTGTCAGTTGGTCAGGTAGTCCGTAAACCAGGAGATTGTGAGTACATCAAGATTAAAAGCCTTGAGCTTCTTCCCCCCAGCCGATTAGGCAGAATGGTGTCAAAGGCAATGGAGAAATCAAAGAAGATGACCGTGACTGTGTTGTCGGCTTGGTCCAGGTGGGAGTAGACTCTGTGGAGCAGGGAGATGAGAGCATCCACCACATGTGGTGTCACTGAACATTTGAACTTGAACATTTTTCATACAGGTAACAGAATTTTCAGTTACAGCCCCTATAAGGTAAAGTTCATGGGATGTTCGTAATGTTAGCTCTGTGTGATGAGAGAATAGCCCTTAGACTGGAGTCAGGCAGCTAGAGGGGGCATGAACTGTGAGTCAAGTAGGCATTAAGGGCACAGAGTTTTCATTTTTTAAATAATTATTTTAATTGAATTTAGAAATAAGAAATGAGGACATTAAAGGGTCAGCTCAAGTTGGACGGTTGGGAGACAAAGAGGTGAGATTGTGTTGGTTTGGACATGTGCAGAGGAGAGATGCTGATGGGAGAAGGGTGCTAAGGATAGAGCTGCCAGGGAAGAGGAGAAGAGGAAGGCCTAAGAGAAGGTTTATGGATGTGGTGAGAGAGGACATGCAGGTGATGATGAGGAGAGAAAGATATGGAAGAAGATGATCCGCTGTGGTGACCCCTAACGGGAGATGATTGGCCTCCAAGGTTATTCCTATTTTTATTTTATTGTAGAACTAGCAAAATACCCGCGCTTCGCAGCGGCAAAGTACTGCCTTAAAACTTTTATTAAGAAGAAAGTTAAACTTTTTTAAACTGAGGGAAAATATCCCAATAATTATTTGTTAAGGATCTCTTTGTATACCACATTGTGAGTTCGGCCCTCCGGTTGTAATATGACCAAGCTGTGCACTGAGCTTATTCTTGAGCATGTAACTTACAGTTGGCCATGTGAACAGTAATCTTGTCTCAAATCTCACAGCTTGGATTGCTGCTGTCATAATCGGTTTGAGTTTCATGGTTTGTTTCAATTACGACAGTATTTGTAGGATTTGTGTTAAAGAGACATTCGGCATCTGTCAAGCGTTGTAAGCACACAACCGGTTTCATCGATAAAATCACATCCAGCTTTTGAGAGTTTAAACATTCATAAACATCAAAGTGTCCACTACTGAAATCGTCACCTGTGACTCTAAGATGTTTAATAGGCATTGGCGGTTGTCCAAAGGTGTAAAATATTTGGCCATCTTGGTACACTTGAAAGTGACAACCAAACAATTCAGCGGCAGCCATCAACTCACATGCAGATCCATAGGTGAAGGGCTTAAGCATTTCACTCTTCTAGTGCTCCTGTGTAGTCTAATTATCTCCTGTACCGTCATCAGTCCACACCTTGAACCTGTCCAGTCATTCAATACATAAGACACAATGTTCCTCCGGATATCAAGAGTGAGCCTGATATGGCCGTGCAATATGTAACACAGAGAATGGAAAAGGCAGGTGCCATCTCCGAGCATGGAAACCACTTGGTAAGTGACAGTTCTTTGATCGATGGTGATCACCTCGATAGACATGTTAATGGGGGTACGGTTGGAATGATAAAGGAAATGGGTACCTGAACAATGTAAAGTAAGTCTAAAATACCTACACAATAACTTTAATCGTAATAAACGAACAATAAAACAGCGGAGAAGCCGTGGATTAAATAAAAAGGCTGCAGTTATCAGCAGGGAGACGTGAATCCCGTGGCGAAGCATGGAAGGGAATGAAAAGACCGGAGTGATGGATGGCCTTATATAGGCAGCCAGCCAACAACGTGGGAGACGTGGGGATGGGGGACCCAACGCCGCCTCACACGGTGACCGAGCTGCAGGCTATGGACGTATATATGTACATAAGTAGGATTCAGTTAGCGTTGGGAACCCGCGTACCAAATTTCGTGCCATGTGTCATGAACTTGGAACTGGAAAGGGGTCTCTCTTTGAACTGCCTTTGCCGAGGATTCTTCCATTTTTTCCCCACAAGGGTTTTTTTTGAGTTTTTCCTCGTCTTCTTAGAGAGTCAAGGCTGGGGGGACTTTCAAGAGGCAGGGCCTGTTAAAGCCCATTGCCGCACTTCTTGTGTACTTTGGGCTATACAAAAATAAATTGTACTGTATTATTTCCTTATTTTCAACCGATATCTTTAAATCTTGGGGAAGACATCAACTTGGATACATATTAAAGAAGAAAATCTTGTACCCAATTAGGACCTCTTTGAGTCAGGAACCAGGCAGGAGGAAACTTGTCCGTTGGGTGTTTGATTTTCTCTTCGAAGAGGGAGCGCCTCCTTTTATAAGCTGTGTCTCCCTGAGTAAAGCGATTCATACATTATTATATCTATTTGGGTGGCTACATGAGATGAGCGGCTTCATGGTTGTACAACTTGAAACAGATCAAATGATTGCTTAAGGCATTGCTCACACTTTACTTTATCCAGCGTACGTCACTTAAAGTTCCTTCTGAGTTTCGCCCCAAGCCAAGTTCCCTTTTTGTTTTTTTATAAAGTGCACCCTTGTCATATTTTATCTTAGCAGATGACCCACACCCACCTCAGACTTACTGCACCCGTTTTCCCTTTTACACAATAGCTAACTGGCAAAGTCTTATCTTGCACGCCCAGGCGGCTTAGTAATCCTAAATTGACCTTTTAATGCCATTGATTAATACGCTGCAGCTTAAAGCACAGAAAAATAATCCCACAATCTCAATGACTGTCTCAGCAGCACATGGAGATGCTTAAAGGCCAGTAGCGTCTATTGGTCTTATTTTTCTTGTGTTCTTTTGAATGATTTTGGCATCATTTATGTGTTATGTGGTTCACTTTCATGTTTTTCTACAACATATTTCATATAAATATAGACTCACTGAGCGGATTATTAGGACCACCTGCACATCCGCTTACCCGTGCCATTATCTAATCAGCCAATCATGTGGCGGCAGCACAATGCAGACAAATCCTGCAGACGCAGGTCAGGAGCTTCAGTTCATGATCACATCAAATTCCAGAATAGGAAAAAAAAATGTCATCTCAGTGATTTGGACCCGTGGTGTTATTGCTGGAGCCAGACGGGCTGCTTTGAGTATTTCTGAAATTGCTTATCTCCCCGGGGGTCTCCACATAAAACACTCTCAGTGATTTACTCTGAGAAAGCCAAACTATGCACATCTAGGAAGTGACTCTGCTCCAGGTAAGCAATGATTTTCTTATGGAAGCAGACTCTGGACAAACCAGCATATTTATTCTGTTACAATGCAATTAATTTTGTAGAGCCCAAAATCACACAAGAAGTGCCGCAGCGGGCTTTAACAGGCCCTGCCTCTTGACAGCCCCCCAGCCTTGACTCTCTAAGAAGACAAAAAAACCCTTGTAGGGGAAAAAATGGAGGAAACCTTGGGAAAGGCAGTTCAAAGAGAGACCCCTATCCAGGTAGGGTGGGCGTGCATGGGAGTCAATAAAAGGGGGAGAATACAAAAAGATATGCAGAACAGAACACAAGTAATTCTCAATACAATATAATAGTGCAATAGAAATATTACAAGTACATAACAGAATTCAACAGAAGATGATATCACCTCAGTGCAGTATATGACACTCGAGTCAGACATGACATTCTACTCTGCAGAATGGAGGACATGCTGGGTACCCCTGGCACTGCCCTCCAATGGTTTAAGGCCTATCTGACTGACAGGCCACAGCAGGCCCAGTTCAGCTCTGGTCACACAAGGAGCTCCTCAGGGCTCTCCCCTCGGCCCTCTGCTCTTCTGTATCTACATGCTGCCCCTCAGACATATCATTCGTAGCTTTGGACCCGGGTATCATTTCTATACAGATGATAGATGAATGGTGTTAAGATTTGCACTGGGTGTGACGAGGACGGACAGGAGTAGAAATGAAGACATTAGAGGGTCAGCTCAGGTTGGACAGTTGGGATACAAAGTCAGGGAGGCGAGATTGCATTGGTTTGGAAATGTGGAGAGGAGAGATGAGGAGTATACTGAGAGAGGGATGCTAAGGATAGAGCTGGCAGAGAAGAGGAAAAGAGGAAGGCCTAAGAGAAGGTTTATGGATGTGCTGAGAGAGGACATGCAGGTGATGGGTGTGACAGAGCAAGATGACGAGGACAGGAAGATATGGAAGAAGATGATCTGCTGTGGAGACCCCTAAAGGGAGCAGCCGAAAGAAAAAGAAGAAGATACTCAACTCTATTTCAATGTTAAAAACGAAACTTCATTAGAGCTTTCTCAGCTCATAACTTGCCTCAGTGAGATTAAAACCTGGATGGAGCAGAACTCTTTCAAATGAAACTGCAACAAAAACTGAGCTAAAGTGCAGCCTAAGAAAATGGGCCTCTTCTCAGTCAGTCTTGACGGTGATCTTGTCAGACCTTCATTGAATGCAAGGACTCCTGGTGTCACTTTTGATTCCTCCCTTTCTTACTCCACCCACATAAACCACGTTAAGAAACTTTCTGACTTCCACCTCCATCAAGTATCCCGTGTCTGCTCATTGCTCTCCTTTTCTAATGCTAAGACACTTGTCTGTCACATCCTGTATCAATTATTGTAACTCCTTACTGGCAGGTGCCGCTTCTAATCTTACATCACAGCTCCAGTTGATTCAAAACTCTGCTGCAAGAGTCCTGACACGGACCAGCAACGGCGAGCACATCACACCCATCCTGCTGCTGGACCTGCACTGACTCCCTGTGTCTTACAGAATTGAATATGAAAATCTACTAATGACCTGCAAAGCTTTACATCGCCTCATACCAGACTCCACCAGTGACCTTCTCCATCACTCTGCTCCTGTTGGCCCACTCAGGTGCTCTGATTTTGACCACCTTGTTGTGCCCCCCACTAACCTGCACATGGTGGGTGACAGCAGGGCCTTCAGCTGTAGAGTTTTATTATTTATTTGTTTATTGTCCTATGCAGAAACTGTTTGTATCATTTGTGCCTTGAGCACGAGAACGGTGCTATATAAATAAAATGTATTATAATTATTATTATTATTGGGTGGCACGGTGGCGCAGTGGGTAGCACTGCTGCCTCGCAGTAAGGAGACCTGAGTTTGCTTCCCAGGTCCTCCCAGCATGGAGTTTGCATGTTCTCCCCGTGTCTGCGTGGGTTTCCTGCCACAGTCCAAATACATGCAGGTTAGGTGCATTGGCGATTCCAAATTATCCCTGTGTGTGTGTGTGCCCTGTGGTGGGCTGGAGCCCTGCCTTGTGCCCTGTGTTGGCTGGTGTTGGCTCCAGCGGACCCCCAAGACCCTGTAGTTAGGATATATAGCGGATTGGATAATGGATGGATGGATTATTATTATTTTTATTATTATTATTATAGTGCACAGACTTTAGAATGACCTCCCTAAATTAATCAGATCAGCTGACTCAATTCACTCCTTTAAAAAAGAACTTCAAACTCATCTGTTCAGGAAAGTGTTTCACTTAACCTGGCATTCTGTCTGCCCCTTCTTTCAGTCTTCCTTTCTGTCCAGATGCTCAGCACAATTTGTGTGTGTAGGTGTGTGTGTGTGTGTGTGTGTTAAATTACAAATTAGCCGTCCCCTGTGGCTCCGCCCATGCAGTAGTGAAACAGGACAGCAAGGAGGGCCCCGCCCAGCTCCCCACTCCTGATGTCACACTTCCCCCACCCCTCGGCCCGCTGCCTCTGTCCCAGGTTAGTGTGTGTATATATCGCTCCTGCAACTGAACTAGGATACTTAGCATGATGAGAAAAGTCGCAAAATCAACCAGAACATTCAAGCAAATTCTAGAAAAAAGCCCAATCTAAATCCGTTAAGTAGCTTTTTCTGGGGCGGCACGGTGGTGCAGTGGGTAGTGCTGCTGCCTCGCAGTTAGGAAACGCAGGTTCGCTTCCCCGGTCCTCCCTGCGTGGGTTTCCTCCTGGTGCTCTGGTTTCCACCTACCGTCCAAAGTCATGCAGGTTAGGTGCATTGGTGATCCTAAATTGTGCTTGGTGTGTGTGTGTGCGCCCTGTGGTAGGCTGGCACCCTGCCTGGGGTTTGTGTCCTGTGTTGGCTGGGATTGACTGTAGTTGGGATATAACGGGTTGGATGATGGATGGATGTATAGTTTTCTCTTTAGCTAAGTGGAGGTAAGGTGTGCCCCGAGGCTGGCACGTGACTGAAGAGGGCCTCTCCCAACTCCCTTTGGCCCGCTGTGTGTTTCTTGGATTTGCGCAAATAAATCAGTAACCGCAAGCGAACTATGATACTTATCACGATGAGAGAAGTCGCAAAATCACCCGGAATGTTCAAGCAAATTCTATAAAAAAAAACCCGATCTAAATCCATTAAGTAGTTCTCTCATAAAAAGCAGACATACAGACAGGCGTTGGACTTTATATATTGTCGAGATGATGTGATTTGTTCAGGTATTCTTTGAGTTTTGAAATTAGTATTCTAGTCTGGTTTACTTTGTGTACCCCGTAATGTAATGTAATGCAGAAAATATTTGCATTCAATGGTACAAATTCCCTGCTGTTCTTTTTGAGAGTCTGTGAAGCGACTTGAGCAAGGGGTCTGTGCTATATAGAGAAAATATCTTATTATTATTATTATTATTATTATTATTATTATTATTCACTTGCCAACCACTCCCCCACCCCCCGGACTGTGCTACATGCCAGCCACTTCTTGTCTCGTGTGTGTGGATTTCATTTTCACCAAACAACAAATCTTTTAATTCTCACAGATATGCCTCTTCATTGGGAAGCAGCAGTACTTTTCCCTGATGGCAACAATAATTAGACGATCTACAAGTCTCCGACTTAAAGTTTAAATCTGAACAATATCTACATACTTCTGTCATAAAACCTATGTCCTTTCATTCGATTTCTTTTTGCTGTTACGTTATTTCCCCGAGTAACAATTTCTGTTTGTTTGCATTATTGTGATCTTTACTATCATTTTTTGAGACTTTTGAATTGTAGCACTTTCATAATCACCAACCTGCTCTGCATGTGCCAACGTTAATGATGATGTTCTACTTTATCATCTACTCTTTGTCTTTTATTTCTGGCCCCAGGCGTAGTTAAATCTCTTGACACAAAGTCTTGTCTCGAGGGACATGAAAGTGTCTCTCTGAGAAAATCACGTCCCATCCCAGGATTTTTTTTTATTATAATAGAGAGATTACTATGGAAATGCCTTGTTGATGACTGGTCTAAGCTAAACGAAAGGCATCCATATCTCTGATCACTGCTCTCTAGACATGTGGTGACCAGGAAAGCATCTCAGAAAGCACAACATGTTGAACCTTAAGATGGATGGCCTACAACAGCAAAAGATCACGTTGGGTTCCACTCCCATCAGCCAAGAACAGAAAGCTGAGGCTGCAATGGGCACAGGCTCACCAAATCTAGGCAGATGAAGACTGGAAAAACATCACCTGGTCTGGTGAAGCTTGATTTCTGCTGAGGCACACAGATGGTAGGTGCAGAATTTGGAGCCAACAGCACAAATCCATGGGCCCAAACTGCTTAGTGTCAACAGTCCTGGCTGGGTGTGGTGGTGTAATGATGTAGGGATTTTTTCTTGGCACACTTTGGGTCTGTTAATACCAACCAATCATCTGCCTGTTTGAGTGTTATTGCTGACCATGCACATCCCTTGATGGCCACAATCTTCTAATGGCTACACCCAGCATGATGATAGACCATATCACAAAGCAAAACTGGTTTCATGAACATCACAATGAGTTAATTGGATTTCCCAGTCACCGGATCTGAATCCAATGAAACATGTTTAGGATGTGGGAGATCAGGAGATGAATGTGCAGCCAAGAAACCTACAAAAACTGGGTGATGCAATCTTATGAACGTGGACCAAAATCACAAAGGACCGTTTCTAGCATAATGTATGTAAAGTATGGGAATTTCCCCTTGGGATTAATAAAGTATCTATCTATCTATCTATCTATCTATCTATCTATCTATCTATCTATCTATCTATCTATCTATCTATCTATGTATTATATAGTTCCTTTCCTATCTATCTATCTATCTATCTATCTATCTATCTATCTATCTATCTATCTATCTATCTATCTATGTATTATATAGTTCCTTTCCTATCTATCTATCTATCTATCTATCTATCTATCTATCTATCTATCTATCTATCTATCTATCTATCTATCTATCTATCTAATGTGGAATTCATGCCAAAAAGAACTAGGGATGTTTTGAGGGCAACATGGTGGTCCTAAGAATCTGCTCAATGAGTGTATACGCTCAATTTTCAAGCCAATTGAGGTGGTTCAGGCATCTGATACAATTGCCTCCTGGATGCCTCCATCTGCAGGTTTTACAGGCACAACCAGCTGGGTGGAGACCCCAAGGGAAGACACAGGGCTCACGGGGAGGGTTATGTCTGAGTATGAGTCCAGTATGAGTTGTGAAATGTGGCTGGGGAAAGGGACTTATGCTCCTGCTAAGACTGTTGCCCCACAACTGGGCTTCAGATTAGTGGTGGAAAATGAATGAATGAAAGAACTAATTAATTAATTAATTCTAAATTTGTTTAATTCAGTGTTTATGTACATCACTTTAGTCAACATTTGCTGTGTTTCAATGTGCATTATAAGTGAAAGATTGATTGATTGATTTGATAAGAAACCAAATACATAAAATTAACATGTCAAATGTGTATTTCGCCACTCTTAGTAAAAGAATAAGGTTTTTATTATTATTATTATTTATTTGAGACCAAGTTATTTATTATTAAAAACGGCCCACTAAGATTTTTCAGGTAAAGAAGACCGATGCTGTGAGGTCCGGTAGTTGTACTCACTGAACATGGCGCCCATGACTGACCACATGTTGTCCACGTGACAGTTGTCACTATATCCTACACCTTGATGATAAATTCGGTGGTTTCACCGTTTTCCCGAGAAGCGGTGTTTAGTGAAAGCAGTGAATGATCCGGGGTTATCAGTGCCTCGGTTGTATACAGAATCCCCAAATCTCGCAGATGTAGCTTGCCTGCGGCATATTAAATCACCCAGCAGTTGTGAGAGGCGGGCACATGCCAGCCGGCATCGTGCGCATGGCACGGGGCGCGATTATCGGATTGGAGCTGATTATCTGTCAGACCGCTCGCCACTTCGTTCAGCTGGCTTATTAGCGCAGCTCGCTCTACAAATTGCAGCCTGACGGCTCAGGACGGATCGCCGCTGCGGCCAAAATACATCCGCGCCCGTCAGTCGCAAACTAACGCGACGCGTTTTTTTTTTTTTTACGTTTCCAAAACTGCTTCATTGAGCATCATCTCCCGGCAAGGAAACAAAGGTGTGACGCTGATAAGAGAGGATGAGTCAGGGGGAAGCCGATGCAGAAGAGTGCGAAGCTGGAAGGACTGCGTTCAATTGAAGCTGAGGCACCTTGCGTGCGCGGGTTGCTTGGTTTTTACGTCTGCACCTCAGAGAGAAAGGGACCTGCGCGACACCCGCAATGAAAGATGTCTTACATCGCAGGTCGTCTGAACGTCGCTCCAACCGGTCCATGTGCCACCGGTAAATCTAGCCGGGGATATGATGGTGATGCAGGGGTCTCTGCCCTGCTGCTCTCGCTGTGCCCCCCGCCATTCTCTATGATGTGCAAAACTGCCGCGCCGATCTCCTTCTTCTCTTCACGTTGGCTTATCTGTTCGGAGACATGCTGACCTGGCTTCCTCTGCGCTGATTTCCTGCTCTTTGTGAAATGACAGCCAAGGGGAGACGAAAAAAGGGGCGCAGACCGGGAGCCGGACGTATGGATTTTAAAAGAAGGTTGAGCCGATAATAAAGCAAAAAGAGAGTGAAGCTTAAAGAGTCGACAGGGTGCCACATAAAAAAGGAAGAAGGCAAAAGAGATAAACGCACAAAGAGAAGCCGCTACCGCTGCCTCAGGAGAGATCCGCTATACGAGCTGCTTGGAAGCCAGCCAGAAAGGCATCCCCGACTCCATCCCCGTCTCTCCAGGATTATCCGTGGTTTGATCGCTTCATTCTCATTGTATTCGTGTTTATTTGGTCTGTGACTCGCTCGCTGTGTTCACCCCCCAGATCGCACACACCCAAACCATGGGATGCATACAAAGCATCACTTGCAAATCGAGAATCAAAAGGGAGAATATTGTGGTGTACGACGTATCAGCAACCATCGACCCCTGTCCAACGCTCATCGAGGAGAACTCCCCGATCGTGCTGCGCTACAAGACCCCGTATTTCAAGGCGTCCGCCAGGGTAGTGATGCCCGCTGTCCCACGCAACGAGACCTGGGTGGTCGGTTGGATACAAGCCTGCAATCAAATGGAGTTTTACAACACCTACAGCGACTTGGGCATGTAAGTGGATTTAGTGTTGGGCTCCTAGTGTTTGGGGGGGATTGTCGGCGGGCGAAGAGGTCGGGGACAACGTGAATCTGACGATTCCTGCAGGGTTCATACAGCGCGGGGCGAATGCAGCTTCGGTAGGGGGCAGTCACCAACACAGACATCACATCCACAGACGTGCAGCCCCTGCTTCACCGATCGACCTTAATAAAACGACCCACCTGAAGTTATGGTGCTTTGTGGGATCATATGGGCATGAGGCACTTAAGTGGCATTCGGCATGGGTGCTAAGTACTGCCAATCTGTCTTGGAAAAGTCGCTTTTCACATCTACTATCTATTATATAGTGCCTTTCACATTCATTTATCTATGCTATTGTGAGTTTTATCTATTTATTGTGTTTTTCATATTTATTTATTATGCAGTATAATTGTGACTTTCATATCTATGTATCTATTATATACTGCCTTTCAACTTTATATATAATATAGCGCTTTTCCTATCTATCTATCTATCTATCTATCTATCTATCTATCTATCTATCTATCTATCTATCTATGTCGTGCCTTTCACATTTATCTATTTATGCTATTGTGATTTTTAAATGTAACTATTTATTGTGTTTTTCATATTTATTTATTATGCAGTATAATTGTGACTTTCATATATATCCATCCATCCATTATCCAACCCGCTATATCCTAACTATAGGGTCACGGGGGTCTGCTGGAGCCAATCCCAGCTAACGCAGGGCGCAAGGCAGGAAACAAACCCCGGGCAGGGCACCAGCCCACCGCAGACTTTCATATCTATGTATCTATTATATACTGCCTTTCAGTGTGTATATATATATATATATATATATATATATATATATATATATATATATATATATATATATTCATATTTATCTATTTATGCTATTGTGATTTTTATAGTTATTTAATTATTTTATTGTTTTTCATATTTATTAATTATTCGGTATAATTGTAACTTTCATATCTATGTATCTATTGTATACCGCCTTTCAACTTTATATATAATATAGTGCCTTTCATATCTGTCTGTCTGTCTATCTATCTGATATAGTGATTTTCACATTTATGTATCTATTTTATTGTTTATTTAATTATTTCATATTTATGATATTTAAATGTTAGTGAGTCATAAAAATCTATTATATAGTGCATTTCCTATATAGCTATAATTTAGTATCTATCAAGTGCTGTTGCTAGCTGCGTGGATTGTCCCAGGATTGATTCCTGCCTTGTGCCCAGTGTTGGCTGGGATTGGCTCCAGCAGACCCCCGTGACCCTGTGTTCGGATTCAGCGGGTTGGAAAATGGATGGATGGATATATATATATATATATATATATATATATATATATATATATATATATATATAATATATTTATTGCATTTTCTATCTAGTTATAATATAGTGCCATATATATATAGATATATAGAGAGAGAGGACATACTGTGTATATCTATCTATCAATCTATCAAGTGCTGTTGCTAGCTGCGTGAAACTGGACGCTTGACAATAATTGGAAACCACAACTGTCACGTGTTGTAACGTAATGACCCACGTATTGTGTTTTTAAATCCTCGCATCCGTCCAGACTTGCGGTAACCAGGCGTGGGCGAAGTATCCAGGGACCCGGACGTGATGTATTTGGGGCAGAATCAGCTCGATGGCATACTTAAGTTTTTTTTTTGAATGGAGGGAAGGGGTCGCTATTTTGTTCCAGCCTTCCCAGCTCGACCCGAAACGCGGGGTATCAGCCACATCCCATGCCTGTGCAGCTTGTAGCACATGTCTATGAAATGCCACACACACTGCTGTTTTCACATGAACTAAGGAAAAATCTCACGGAATGTAAAATGCGGAAAGGCGTTTTCAAAAATGAATATGGATGTGGCTGTTGAAAGCGTTTAGCAAAGCGTTATCAGCGTTTGCTTGAATTCATTTGCGTGAAATTTTAATACTGTTGGGTGCCGAACCTCGCACTTGAAAAGGGCAGCATGATAATTCGCAACGAATAATATAAAATGATAGGTGTGATGGAATTATTATCGGATAAGTAGCAAGCGAAGGCTTGATCGTCTAATGATTTCAGGTATCATGAAACGACTTCCAAATTTTAATGTAAAAAAGAGTGTGTTAAACATAACCGGCGGTTTGGTTTCGCGCTTCATTACGTTCAGATCCCTTATTCTTGTCCGGTGTTCTCCTATTCACACCGTTAACTAGTACTAGTGTGGCGGACGGGGGCGCCGTGTACGAGAGACTGTGTGTTGCTAGTGCAATATTAGTTGAAACAGCGCGAGACTTCCGTTATTCCCGCCTTTTCGCTGTACGCCTCTTCCGTTCAAGCGAATCGGCGTGTTCGGCGTAAGCGAGCGGGCTGTCTGCACAGAAGCGCGCTCTCTTATATTCTTAATGCATTTGAAGCGAATATCCGTGAAGACATCGTGACATTTGGACCAAAGAGGTCATCTGGCAGCTGTTTCACCAGGCACGCATAGATAAGGCGAATCCGTGAAACACACACCCTTAAATTCTAGGTAAATTTGTACATTGATTTACAATAAAGATATTCATATTGCACACTGAATTTACACTATCGATGTAAAACACCCAACGCTTTTACATAGCAGATGAAGATAAAGTGATGCATAGATGGCATTTGGTCAGCACAAGCTGGGCAGCTACACATCTGCTTGAAGCGCAATTGAGATTCCCTTGTCCATCCATCCACTTTGTCAACCAAGAAGGATCGCGAGACAGCTGGAACCAATCCCTGCGAGCATCGGACGCAAGGCAGGAACAATTCTTGGAGAAGGTGCCAGTCATCTCACAAGGTAAACACACACACACACACACACTGGCCGGTTTGTCAAACCAGCATATGTTTACTTAGGCTTGATTTGTCTTCAAGTTGCTAACAGGTAGGTCTGGTCAGCCGCCTATAAGGACTTTGCAAATCTTCCTGAAAACTTGTTTTTATTTTGTCGTTATGGAATATTGAATGTAGAATGTTGAGGGAAAAAAAGCAAAAGTATCCATTTAATATTGAATAAACACAATAAAGTGTGCAGAAAGTGAAGGGGCCTGAATACTTTCTGAATCCTCTGTGCTTTTATGGTGTAGTTCTCTTTCAAGTTTTATTGTCATATACTGATAACAATGTAGCATCGTCACCAGTAATGAAATTCCTTAACTCGGAGCCCCCTCAAAATTGCACAGTAAAATAAACACAATGTAAAAATAATAAAAGTAAGAACAGAATAGTAAGGTGCATAGTAGAGCATGCGGAAGGTAAGCCCAAAATTGACTATATTACTTTTAAAAAGACTGTTGTTTTCAAAGTGATAGTCGATATTCAGCAGTTCAGTAGCCTGATGGCTTGTGGGTAGAAACTGAGCCTGAAGCTGCTGGCTCGGGTCTGGATGCTCTTGCACCGCCCGACAGAGGACAGGAGAGTGAACAATCTGCGGCTGGGATGGATCAGAGAGGAGTCTTCCTCCTGCAGCGCTGGGGTCCTGGATGGCTGGCAGCTCAGTCCGGGTGAAGGGTTGTGTCGATCTGTCCACCCTCTGTAGGGCTTTGCGGTCCCGTGCATTATAGCTGCCATGACAGGTCGTGATATAACCAGATAGGAAACTCGCGATGGTACATCATTAGAAGTGGGTGAGTATTCTAGAGTCCACGTGGTAAACATCCGCATCCGCCGTATAAGAGCCACTGTCTTTCGTGATCATATAGCGAGACCAGCTTAGATCTTCACTGATATCTGAAAAAAAAAAACGACTCTCTCCACCTTTGCTCCCTCCATGTGAATGGGGGCCGCGCCCACCACACCGCAATCTCCTATAGTCCACGATGGATCTTGCTGACTTTGAGCAGAAGGTTGTTATCCCGACATCATGATGTCAGGGCTGTCGTCTCTACTCTAGAGGAAGACTCGTGTCTATCTGATATGCAGCCCATAGTAGTTGTGTCGCCTGCAAATGTAATGATAGCACAGGAGCTTTTTGTGGCCGTACAGTCATGGGTGAACAGGAGGCTGAGCAAACATCCCCAGGGGGACACCGGGGCTGAGTGTCCGCAAGGAGGAGGTGACATTGCCAGTCCTTACCACGTCTCAGGAAGTCCAGGACCCTGTTGCACGCTGATGCACTGATGCGCACATAGACATAGAATTATAGACGCCGCATGACCAGCAGCATCGTACGTCCATGTCGCCACCATATTGCGAGTGGTACTGCTGTGGAGTGAAGTCATGTATAATGTGTTGCTTGGGATTGTACAAACCGCTGTACGCTCCAAACCAGATCCTGGGGGATTACATTTCATAGGTAAGGCTGAACAATTGATTTGGTTGTATTTGGCCATTAGAAAATCCAGTTTTATAATCTTATCACTCAAGATCACCTTACAATAAAATAAAAAAAAAACATTAGTAAAATTAAAACAAGAGAATGATAAATCAAAAAGCAATAATTTGCAAACAAACAAGGATAACTGGCAGTGACAGTGCAAAATTCACAATTGGTATGCCAGTTTGAAAAGATACGTTCTGAGGGCAGTTTTAAAATGCGTTATTGAATCGAGATGACGAATATGAGAGAGAAGAGAATTCCCGAGTTGAGGAGCACCAGGAGAGACGCTCGAGATCCCATAGCACTGAGTCTGACGTGCGGTACAGAAAGTGGAGCTGGAGATGAGGATCTGAGTGAGCGAGAGGAGTGTCAGTCTGGAGGAGATCAGTGAGGTTGTGGAGAGCTTTAAATGTTCAGAGCGGGATTGTGTGTTGTATTCAGTAGTTAACAGGGAGCCAGTGACGCTGAGAGAGAATCGGTGTGATATGTTCAGTGGATTTAGAACAGCAGGTTATTATCCTGGCAGCAGAACTTTGAAGAAGTTGTAAGTGATGGATACGTTTTTTGTGGGATGCCAGATAGAATAGCATTACAGTAATCTACACGTGAGGTGACTCGGGCATTAACTGATACTTCAGTGCTGTGTTGGGTAAGAACTGGACGAAGTCTAGAAATGTTTCGGAGATGGAAGAAGGCAGTCCGAGAAAAGTTACTTATATGGGAGGAACTATTTAATAATAATAATAATAGTTCATAATAATAATTGCCATTATTAGTGTATAAATGGATAAAAATAATTGCATTTAAACGATTCGACAAAATCTGTTGTATGTAAACGATACTGTTTTAAACTTTATTGTTTTTTCATCAGAAAACCCAGTTTCCACGTCTACCTGTGTTAGTTTAAATGGCACTTTTGCCACCCGCAATATGGCGGATGCGCTGACGTGCAGTGTCGACTGGGCAACACAGTGAATGCGGCGTCTATCTATATATGTCTATGGATGCGCAGACCACGTAGCTTCCTAACCAACCTGGATGGAATTATGGAGTTGAAAGCGAAGCTGCGGGCAGCATGCAGTGCAAATGCCATTGCATCGTCTGTGAGTCTGTTTGGCCTCTAAGCGAACTGCAGCAGGTCGAGTGTAGCGGGTAGCAGAGATGTGATGTGATCTTTAACCATATTCGCTTAAAGTGTTCTTTATGGTTTCTCGTGTGTGTATCTACTGCAATATAATATGCTGTCTATAAATCTGAATGTGCGCGTGTCCTATCTCCGGCATATTGCAAATCTTTCCAAGAAAACGTGACGTTATGAAACTGTAGTGACCGCGCCTGCATTTTATTACACTTAAGTGCTCCCTGTAGAAATTTCTGAATCTTGGGACGCGTATCTAAAGTAATCCCCCTCGGGGGTTTATCTGTTTTTCCCCTTTGGGCAGTCTACTTAGCGTCTGCACATGCGCTTTAATTCACCCTGCGCTGCAATGGCGCCACGCTTATAATGTTGGTATTATTACCATTTTTTTTTAACTGACACCTTTATCCAATATAACTTACTACATCCGACATACAATTGGTGACATTTCATTTGTTTTCCACAATTGGCGCACAGGCATGTGAAGCGACTTGCTCAGGCGTCACACAATGTCAGTAGCGAAATTTGAACCCCACATCCTCAGGGCTGCTCTACCAATAAAAGCCGCATGCAGTCACCATATCTGCCCGTGTACACACTCGGATACATTAGCGCCCCGTCTCTTCCATTTTCAGTAAATTATTAAACTGGCACACGTGGCCTCCTGTTAGATTTTCGACACAAACACACCCCCCATTCAGATCTGTCGGTATGGCACCTTCTCTCTTTCACGTTCCTGCTACTTAAAAATCTGCAGACCGTGTTGGTCAGTTTAACATGTGCAGCTTAGCTGCAGATCGCCAATGTATCATCCAGCTGATCAGAACTGGTGCCAGTTTATGTAGTGTCGGGGTGCGCGGGCCAGCCAAGCTGGCACCGACACGCTCCTCAGAGTCCTCAGCCAATTGACATAATTAGAGTGAGCCCGGCGGGATGACGTCATTTATTTTCAAGTTGGTAACAAGTCATATGATTGGTCAAAGTGTCTCTGATCAGTCGCCTATATATGGATGGGCCGGTCTCGCCACTAATCACTGCTACTGAGCTGCCCAACTATATTCTTCTTCTTCTTCGTCTTCTTTTGGCTGCTCATGTTAGGGGTTGCCACAGCGGATCATCTGTCCGCATATGGATTTGGCAAAATTTTACACCGGATGCCCTTCCTGACGTAACCCTTCCCATTTATCCGGGCTTGGGACCGTATTCATCCTTCCAAAATGACAAAGTGGGCATCTCGGGTTACAAAAAACTGACGTATCATCGTCAAGCGCACACACAACCACACTGAAAAAAAGTATAACCTTCATTCAACTTAAAATAATGAAGGTAATGATTCACAGTTAATATTTTCAATCTGAACCAATATAATTCTTTTTAGCTTATTGAACCCACAATTTTTAAGTTGAGGCAAATCATTTAGAGTAATTGGGTGTAATCCACTTGTTTTTATACTGAAGTAAATCTATTTAAGTTGTTACAATTTAAAATGGTTTAACCTGTAACCTGTTTTTTATGCTATTAGAAATATAATGAACATAACACATTCCAATGCTGTACTTTTTACATGTATTTAAAAATCTAGTACAGTGGTTCTCAACCTGTGGGACGGACCCCCCTAGGGGGGCACGAAGATGTGAAAAAAGAAAACGAGAATCAAAAATATGAAAAAAAATCTGTTGAAACCAAAACAAATTAACTTAAACTACATTCTGATACTAGAACAATAAATATAGAGTTAGATAAATGTCGATAAAAGTTAAGTAGGTATAATAAAATATGCATCTACATTTCAAAAAAAATGTAAGGGGGGGTGCAATTAAAAATGTTATGAAAACTCGGGTCGCAAATACTTAAAGGTTGAGAAACGCTAATCTAGTGCAAGTACACAAGCATTTTGCAGTGTAAATATTAAGTATACAACAAAAAAATATTAAACGTTTCTACAGCTTTCTTGAAAGTATGTTTCATTACAAGTTCTTACATTTAAAATGAACAGTTGAGAAACAGGGTTACTTACCAGAAATCCTCCGTTATGAAAATCTGCTGCTGAAAATGAGTATCGCCACGTCTACTCCGCTCTTCTTGTTTTTTGGCAGTTGGAAAGCCAGCACGCTAGAAAGTTCAACTTGAAGAAAATACAAACGGCCCTCAAACGCAGCACACGAACAACCGAAAATATTAGGTTAACTGAGATAGAATTTTTTACGTTTCTTCCCTCCACCATAACTTACTTTGGTACAAACCTTTTTTTTTTTTTTTTACTTTGAATGAGATTTGAAACCAAATATTTCAAGCTACAACACTAAATGACTAATCTTAAGTTGCTTGAAAGAGAAAATTTACGTTGAATGAACAACATCAGTGTTATACTTTTTTCAGTGCATGTCTTTAACACATTCTCCATTATTCTGCTCATCAGATCTACTGTATTAAATAGTGACTGTCGTTCCAGAGTCCTTTCAATTCAGGTATCCATAATCAGGCCTGCGTGCAAGGCAGCGACAACTACTGGGCAATGGGCACGACCACGTGTAGAGCCGTTTGAAAGGAGTGAACTGGAGGGCATCGAACGGTGTCAAAGCTCATGGAGCTAGATAAGGGCACTCACAGAAAACATCTCGTCTGGATCTGGGATGTCCTAAATAATTAATACTTAGCTGTTAAACAACAACATTTATTTATATATATTTATATTTATATAGCACATTCTCATACAAAAAAAAAAAGTAGCTCAAAGTGCTTTACATAATGAAGAATAGAAAAATAAAATACACAGTAAGAAAAAGAGAATAAGTCAACATTAATTAACATAGAATAACAGTAAGGTCCGATGGCCAGGGGGGACAGAAAAAACAAAACAAAAAAAACTCCAGACGGCTGGAGAAAAAAAATAAAATCTGCAGGGATTCCAGACCATGAGACCACCCAGTCCCCTCTGGACAATCTACCTCACATAAATGAAACAGTCCTCTTTGGATTTAGGGTCCTCACAGAAGGACTTGATGATGATGGTCATGTGAACTTCTGACTTTTAGTCCATCAATGTTGGTGCATCATGGTGCTTTGAGTAGGTGGTGATAGCGCAGGCCGCCACCACAAAGAGACCGGAAAAAGAAACAGAAGAGAGAGTTGGGGTCAGTACGGATTTTAGAGCCACCATGAATAGTTATTATGAAGAATTGAACATATAGAGTATCAGGATTAAGTTAAAGTGAAGTTATAAAAAGGCCATGTAACAGTAATGTGTTTTCAGCAGTGTTTTAAAGTGCTCTACTGTATCAGCCTGGTGAATTCCTATCGGCAGGCTATTCCAGATTTTAGGTGCATAACAGCAGAAGGCCACCCGCCTCACCACTTCTTTTAAGTTTTGTTCTTGGAATTCTAAGGAGACACTCATTTGAAGATCTGAGGTTACGATTTGGAATATAAGGTGTCAGACATTCCGATATATCAACAACAACAACAACAACATTTATTTCTATAGCACATTTTCATACAAACAGTAGCTCAAAGCGCTTTACATAATAAAGAATAGAAAAATAAAAGACGCAATTATAAAACAAAATAAGTCAACATTAATTAACATCGAATAAGAGTAAGGTTCAATGGCCAGGGGAGACAGAAAAAACAAAAAAACTCCAGACAGCTGGAGAAAAAACTAAAATCTGTAGGGATTCCATATATATATAAGATTATTTAAGGCTTTATAAACCATAAGCAGAATTTTAAAGTCAATCCTGAATGACACAGGTAGCCAGTGTAGTGACATTAAAACTGGAGAAATGTACTCGGATTTTCTGTTCCTAGTTAAAGTTAAAAGGATTGTTTCTCCCTGTCTCACAGAAAACGAATTGTATATCGATAAATATGAAAGGCAAGGTATGAAAAAAGATATGCGAGTCACTATATAAAACAGCTGTAGACAGACGGTAAGGAATGAAATGCAGTGCCTAAAAGTGATCTAGAGAGACACACGCCTATGGAATAGGTATAGTATAGATAGTTATGTAGATATAAATAACACTGACTGTGAGAAGCACCTAAAAGATAAATAAGACAAATTATGGAGTGAAACGACTTTTTTTGATAAATAATTAAACTGACAGACACCTTGTAATAGATGTGTATGAAAGGCGCTATATAAAACTACTGTAGGCAAGTTTTGAAGTGCACCTTGTAAAAATGATCAAGACAGACCGGCACATGTGAAATATTATAGTTATATACTATAGATATAAATGTCTCTCTATGTGAGATATGAAAGGCACTATATAAAATGGATCTAGATAGGCAGGCACATACGATGTTTTATACACATATGAATAGATAGAAAAGGTGCTATATAAAACAGTTGTAAATAGATGGCAAGTTTTGAAACGCACTGTATGAAACCCATCAAGACAGACAGGAAAATGTGAAAAATTATAGTTGTACAGATGTGAATGTCCCTATATGTGAGATATGAAAGGCACTAAATAAAACGAAAATGACAAAGACACACATGAGAGAGTGAAATGCTTACTTGTTAAATATAGATACAGTGAACGATACAATGTAATAGACAGATATGAAAGGCACTATATAAAACAATTATACTGTAGGTATATGGGATAAAATTGATCTAGGGAGATAGACAGATATTATGTATTAAACAGATATGAATGTCCCTCTATAGGAGATATGAAAGGCACTATATAAAACAGTTGTAGACAGACATGTTATGAAATGCACTGTATAAAACTGATCTAAGTAGACAGGCACGCATGATGTATTATCTAGATATGAATGTCACTATGAAAGGCGCTATATTAAACAAAGATAAATAGAAAACGCATGTGATAGAGTAGCTGAAAGGCCATGTGTAACAGATGGATATGAAGGCACTATAAAAATATGAGGTGTCACTATAGGATAGCTATGCAAGGCACAATAAAATACACAGATAGAGAGAAAGCACACATGATGGAGTAAAATTCTTTTTTGGCTTGATGTACAAAGTGAAAGGCTACATGTAAGAGATGTAGATAGACGGCAAATTATGAAATGTGCTATAGAAAACTGACCTAGGTAGAAAGACACAGATGAAATATACGTAGTTATGTAGATATACAGTAGATGTTATTAATGAAAGATATGAGAAGCACCAGATAGATAGAAAGAGACACTAATTATGGAATGAAATGCTTTGATAAATTTATAAAGTGAAAATATGACTGAAATGTCACTATAGGATAGCTATGCGAGGCACTATATAAAGCATAGATATAGAGAAAGGACACGGATGACAGAGAGCTTTATTTGATCAATTTACAGATAAAGTGGAAGTCTGGGGCAGCTGTGGCACGTGAGCTCGGGATTAGGTCTGTCCGTCTTGGGGGGTCGATAATCAACAAACTTAAAGGCTCTTTAGTGCAATTGGGTGCAGGTCCTCTGTGTGAGGATTATATCTCTGGAGATCTCATAAAAGAGGCAGAACCTCCTGAATGTGAAATTACAATTAAACCAAATGTAAAAGATTTTATCAGTTCTAATAACTCAATTTTAACAATTAATCACATAAATGGAATTTCTTTCCAAAATTTGTCAAAAAAAGAATTGTCTGACTGGTGTCTTAAAGTGTCCCATTTTATGTATTTGAAAGACATGACTGATACCCTGTGGAGGAACACTCTGTGTCTGCATGACACGACATCTCCAGCATGGAGGACTTTATATAAACCGCCAATTGAGAAAAGAGTTGGGGACCTGCAGTGGAGGATTCTACATGTGGCAGTAGCCACCAATTCTTTCTTAAAAACTATTGGTGCCAGCACAACAGATCAGTGTCCATTCTGCCTTCAAAAAGAAACAGTTTATCATTTATTTCTATATTGTAACAGATTACAACCACTGCTGCATTTTCTTGATTTATTGTTGATGGATTTGGGAATTATATTTAATAACCTCATTTATATTTTTGGAATGCCGGTGTCAAGAGTTTGTAAAAGACAATGTTTACTTTGCAATTTTTTGTTAGGCCAGGCCAAGATGGCAACGTTAAAAACGAGAAGAAACCGAGAAAGATTTGAAAACCACTGATGTTCTATTAATGTTTAAGGTCCTCCTTTAAAGGAGATTGAGAATCGAATTTGCATATTTTAAATTAATTAATCAATTAGATATATTTAGAGAGATCTGGGCTGTAAATGAAGTTTTATGCTCCTTGGAAGATGAATGTCTAGTCTTAAAGTATGAGTAGGAAAAGTGTGTTGTTAAATGTTTAATTTTGACTGTTAATTTGACTGCAATTATGTTATAATTGCTAATAAAGGTCTGTTTAAAATTAATTTACAGATAAAGTGAAAAGCATTGTGAAACAGAGAGATATTTAAGAACTATACAAAGCAGACCTAGGGCAGCATGGTGGCGCAGTGGGTAGCACTGCTGCCTCGCAGTAAGGAGACCTCGGTTCGCTTCACATGGAGTTTGCATGTTCTCCCCGTGTCTGCGTGGGTTTCCTCCCACAGTCCAAAGACATGCATGTTAGGTGCATTGGTGATCCTAAATTGTCCCTGGTGTGTGGGTGTGCCCTGCGGTGGGCTGGCACCCTTCCCGGGGTTTGTTTCCTGCGTTGTGCTCTGTGTTGGCTGGGATTGGCTCCAGCAGACCCCCGTGACCCTTTAGTTAGGTTATAGCAGGGTGGGTAATGGATGGATGGATAAAGCAGACCTATATAGATAGAAAAGGCACTAAATGAATAAATATATATACTGTATATACATGCACTGTGTGCACAATTATTAGGCAAGTGAGTATTTTGACTGTATCATCATTTTTATTTATGTATTCCGACTCTAAGCTGTACAAACTTGAATAGTTATTGGATTTAAGCATATCAGGTGATGTGTATTTGTGTAATGAGAGAGGGTGGCCTAAGGAGATCAACACCCTATGTCAAGGTGTGCAGAATTATTAGGCAGCTTCCTTTCCCTCAGGCAAAATGGGCCAAAAAAGAGATTTAACTGACTGTGAAAGGTCAAAAATTGTAAAAAGTCTTTCAGAGGGATGCAGCGCTCTCTAAATTGTTAAGATATTGGGGCGTGATGATCATAGAACCACCAAGCGTTTTGTTGCAAATAGTCAACAGGGTCGCAAGAAACGTGTTGAGAAAAACAGACGCAACTTAACTGCCACAGATTTGAGAAGAATCAAACGTGAATTTACCAGGAACCCATTATCCTCCAGTGCTGTCATACTCCAGAATTGCAACCTACCGGGAGTGCCCAGAAGTACAAGGTGTTCAGTGCTCAGAGACACGGCCAAGGTAAGGAGGGCTGAAACCCAACCACCACTGAACAAGACACATAAGTTGAAACGTCAAGACTGTGCCAAGAAATATCTGAAGACCGATTTTTCAACTCCCAAACCTACTGCCAGTTTTTAGAAGACAAAGACATTTTATTCAAGCAATGGTAAAAGAAAAAGTCTTTATCTTTCTAGAAGACTATGATTTTTATGCAGGACAATGCTCCATCACATGCATCAAAGTACTCCACTGCATGGCTAGCCAGTAAAGGCCTTAAAGATAAAAGAAAAATGACATGGCCCCCTTCCTCACCTGACCTAAAGCCCCTCTTAAACGGCACATTTACGGGAAAGGAAAAGAGAACACCTCTTGGAACGACGTCTGGGAGAGGCTGTGGCTGCTGCTGCACAAAAAGTTGTCAACAGATCAAGAAACTGACGCACTCCATGAATGGAAGGCTTATGACTGTTATTGAAAAGAAGGAGGGCCATATTGGGCACTGATGTCAGAAAAGTTCATTTGTAAATTCTGAGTTGTTTGTTATTCTCACTTTGACAGATGAAAACAAACAAGTCAGATGGGAAAATTTCCGTTTTTCCTTTAGTTGCGTAATAATTCTGCACACTAATAGTTGCCTAATAATTGTGCACACATATTTATTCCCCTGAGAATATTCACACTCACATTTGCTTAGTAAAACTTTCAAGTTACAGGTTTATTAATATACATAGCACTGTATCTGTTCCATATTAAAATGAATCCTCAAAAATACAACTTACTTAATAATTGTGCACACATATATATATAACATCCGCCACGGTGCCCTCTTTCAGTTGCGAGAAGCAGATCATAGAATGGTTGAAATAGTTTTACTGTCAAATAATGCAGAATACGCGACACGTGTTTCGCCCTAATTCTGGGCTCATCAAGTGTACACACTGACTGCACCCCTCTCAGAATTCTATGATCTGCTTCTCGCAACTGAAAGAGGGCACCGTGGCGGATGTTAGCCGACTTGCTGACCAACCACAAGTGTTACCTGGTGGGTAACCACACATACAGTCAGATTGTGATTCACTATGAATGCCTTGAATGTAATTTCCCCGATCTACATACTGTCAGATAAATGAACCACACGCCGTGGCGCAACGCAACAGGCTTTGCCTCTAGCGCTGACGTCCGAGGTTCGATTCCCAAGAGGGGGTGCAGTGAGTGTGTACGCCGGATGAGCCCAGAATTAGGGCGAAACATGTGTCACGTACTCTTTACATTATTTGACAGTAAAACTATTACAACTATATATATATATACTAACAGAATACCCGCGCTTCGCAGCGGAGAAGTAGTGTGTTAAAGAAGTTATGAAAAAGAAAAGCAAACATTTTAAAAATAACGTAAGATGATTGTTAATGTAATTGTTTTGTCATTAATATGAGTGTTGTTGTCATATCTATCTATTTATAATATATATATATATATATATATATATATATATATATATATATATATATATATATATATATATATATACTGTATATAGCAAAATACCTGCGATTGGCAGCGGAGAAGTAAAAAGAAAAGGAAACATTTTAATAATAACGTAACATGATTGACAATGTAATTGTTTTGTCATTGTCATGAGTGTTGCTGGCATATATATATAAATATATATATATATATATATATATATATATATATATACACACACACAGACACATATATAAACATATATATACATATAAACATATATATATATAGCAAAATACCTGCGCTCGCAGCGGAGAAGTAGTGTGTTAAAGAAGTTATGAAAAGAAAAGGAAACATTTTAATAATAACGTAACATGATTGACATTGTCATGAGTGTTGCTGTCATATATATGCCTGCCTAAATAAGTCACCCTCACTTCGCTCTTACTTTTTTACTGTTCATTTAATCCTGGCTAGTGGCGGAAAAATTATAAAATGGAAGGAGGATGGCTTTACCAAAACAATTATTGATGGCGAATCGATTATTCATAAAGCTTGAATTGGTGATCTGTTTTTCTGTGTTAACCTCATATTTTTTCATACTTCTTCTCAAACTAAGGTGGTGCGAGGGTAAAATGAATCGGGTGCTGATCAATGTAATCGTGTACCAGGAAATCATACATTGACAAAAGCTCCCTTTGCTTGTAATGCAAAGTGTGATTAAATGCATTATTTTTTACGCGTTATGGAGCACATGCATCGAAGCTTCTCAGCTGTGCTTGTGCTAAGAAAAGGAAAGATTTTAAAAATAACGCAACACGATTGTCAATGTAACCTTTTGTAAGTAGTGCCTGGAGGATTCAGTGTGGAGAAACTCTATAGAGATAGCGTGTGTATTAACTTGTGGATTTTTCTGTGAGTATTGAGTGGCAGCGTCACAAAGTTGCTTCTGCAAGACTGCTTTAACCGCGGAGCTCAACTCAGAGCGAAATGAGGTGGGAGGGGAGATGATGACGTGACTCCCCCACCTGCCTTAACTGTCAATCCCCCACAAACACAGTCTCTCGGAATTTGCATAAGCACAGCCCTTCACCTACAATTTTAACTTAGTTACAAAGTGATCAAAACTCTCGTTTATATCCTGCGTCCTCTCATTAAACTTGTATCCCGCATTACCTGTGGGCATGTGAAACGCCAGCGTTAGCCTGTCTATGAACTTAATTTAAAGTTTAGGTTTACATCGTGCTTTCTTTCCGAGGTAGCAACACTCATGAATATGGTAGTATATGTCACTCGCTCGCTTCTTATTGTTTCGCTGCCTTCTCAATTATATAATGCATGTTTTCTTAAGCGCTTTTAGAGGTCTTCCTGGTTTTCTACGCACTGCGTTGACAGTCAGTTCACGTGATTACGTGGGAGGCGTGATGATGTCACACAAAACTCCGCCCCCCACGTCATTGCAGCTCAACTCCATTACAGTTAATGGAGAAAATACCTTCCAGTTATGACCATTAGGCGTAGAATTTCGAAATGAAACCTGCCCAACTTTTGTAAGTAAGCTGTAAGGAATGAGCCTGACAAATTTCAGCCTTCTACCTACACGGGAAGTTGGAGAATTAGTGATGAGTCAGTGAGTGAGTGAGTGAGTGAGTGAGGGCTTTGCCTTTTATTAGTATAGAT